>NW_008796218.1:10039277-10085398 GCF_000699145.1 Aptenodytes forsteri | reverse complement strand
GGCTTGCCTGCACGGAAGTTGCCGCCGCCTGCAGAGCAGCCTCACCTGCTGCAATGGCAGAGGGTCTCTCTCCCGTGTGTCTAAGCCGTGCTTTCAAAGGCGAGAGGCTGAAAACGTGACATCTACCCTGGGCCGTGTAATACCGTAAGTGGGGAAAAATCCAGGCTCTTCCTCATTGTCTTCTGCATCCTTTTTTGCCCGCTCTTTGAACAGAGGCTCATCTGTGAAAAGGGGATGCTCGCGTTTTCTGCCTTTTCCTGTAGGCAGCCTGCGCTGCAATCATCTCCCTGGTCTTCCCGGCTAACGCACAAATAACAGCTTTTCCTATGGGACGGGCTGGTTGGATTAGCTCTTGTTCCTTGCGGAGAAAGAGGGACGGGCAGAGGCTTTTGTTAAACCAAAGGATCATTTCTAGTGCTTCTGTATGTGTGTGGCGGGGAGGAGGGGAAGGCAAGGAGGGGTTAGGAGAGGGCAAGCTCTGCTGAGATCTGAGCGCTACATCTCAAATGCGGCTGAGAGCTCCGACAATTTCTGGGTTGTATTTTTCCTATTTCCCTTGACTTTTTGAGTCAGGCAGTATTCTGCGCTCTCCCGACTTCTTACAGCAGTCGATATACTCAGTGACCTCAATGCAGAAATGATTACTGTTGCTAGTGGTTATTGTATGTGCCAGATACAGATGCCAAATATAATTCTAAGGTTATGCTAAAATAATAGAAAGAGGCTAAAATTAATATATGGCTAGATTAATCCCATGGATTTAAGAAAAGAGTAGGGATGTGGATCCACATTTCGAAACTGTTAATATGAATGTACAGTAATCATATACAATTGGTGTCAGTTTTATAGCCATAAGATAATAAGGTTTCTCATTTGCAGGCTGTAGGTTGGTGGAACAGTGCCTCGTACTTTACTTGTTCTGAACATGTAAATACTGCGGTTTGATTCATCTCTAGAAGATAAATTGACCCGGGATCAGAGGAATGGCTAATTTTTCGCCGTGCTTGACAATTCAGTCTGGATTTCACATGAACTCTCGCGCCACATCTAAATTATGAAATGTATCTTCACTCAGAGGTAGCCAGCCTCTCAGAGCTGAATTTTCAAAGCTGAGGTATTTCTGACAATGCAACAAGATACCTCTTTACCCTTGATCACTAGATTCAAGAGTAGAATGACAAGGCTTAATATTCTGTTTCTTCCTTTGTGGTCTGTGTGTCTTTATGACACAGCCATTATCTCACTTTTAAGTGAGGAAATCCAATAGAGTTAAAAAATATATTTGTAGGTATCTCATAGCCTACAGCTTGGAAAAAAAGAGGTGAGAAGCTACAATAGTGCCAAGCCAAAGTACATAGTGATAGTATGCATACCACACACAGTGAAAAATGCTGTCACCGATAGGCATTATTTAGATGATCAGGTAGTTACGTTAAGATACTTAATCTGTTGTAGTTAGTAGCTTTGAGCCTTACAGCTGAGATTGCAAGTAAAACTTTATTGCAGTGTTAATTGCATATTACAGTCCTATGCAGTGTTTATCATTAGTTATGATTGTTAAGGTGCGTAAATTGGGTGTCAATCAACATAGAAAGCTCTCTCTTCCAGTGACTGAAATACTTCCAGACTGAAATACTGCCTCCCATTAAAGTCAGGGGCAAACATATACTAGAGCCAGATTTTCAATCAAGAACATTAGTTTTGTCCAAGAAGGTTAACTTCTATATGTTTACATAGGGCAGTCTACCTGTAGTTCTGGATTTCTGTTAAGCAAATGCGCTTTTACTGATTTCTCTGATTATTAATGTAATGTATACGGTTCATATAGCAGGCCTACTGCCATGAAGTCCAAGTAGCATTAGGTGTTGCATTAAACACTGGGAAGAGCATTTGTCATGCACCGTTTTTACCACAGCTTTCTCCGCTGGGGAATATTTGCATCTATGGGAAAATTATGTCTGTACATACATACACACTCACAGATAATTACTTGGTTCTTCTATTGGGTTTATGTGCAACACGTGGCATCGCTGTGTATGAAGACGAAGCGGGGAACTTGGGGCATGGAGGGTAAAGAGAGAAGTTTTACTCTGGTGCTAGTGCTTCAGAAGACAACTCAAAAGTTTCCTGATCCCTGAGATTATTTTAAATAGCTGTGGTAACAATATTTCCTTTGACCTCAATAAAATTCAACACAAAGGGAAAAGTTCTCCCTGAAAAGAGATCCTGACAGGACGAGGCGTCGGGCTACCAGGCGTCGGGAGCAGAGAGGTTGGTTATCTCTGTGTTAGGGGCTCAGAACTAGACCTCAGTGCTGAGCAGTGCCTCGGGACACTTTCACCATCAAGTACAGAGTGATTAGGTTTCAAACAGCAGATGAGAAGCTTTATTTTTAATTTTAGAAGTATTTTATGCTTCTTTAGCTGGATACATACAAAACTGCTCAGTGACATGCAGAGTTAATCATTAATTTCCACCATATGTCATCCCCAGGACCACCTCTTGAATTCAGGTTGAAAATAAAATTACATTGTCCACCATAATCAGAAGTACATAACTGTGATTTCTGATGGATTATAGAATAACGAGTGCAAAAATTCAGTCAAGCTGAATACATCTGTCACGAAAGGAAAAAATAATGAGCCAGAAAATGAATGAGGGAACGTGCAGTTTTGGGTTGACTCCTACCATGCTCCAGCCAGGTAAAAAATCTCCCTCGTGAACCAGAGGCACAAACTGTGGGCAACCATTTTCCTTGGGGAAAGAAGAGAGAGGCAGTTTCTGAAATGGGTGTAACTTTGAAAGGCAGCTATTGAAAGCTGATCTGGTCTCGGTGGACCACCTCTCAGCCAGTAAATGCACATGGCACTGTTTGAGTAAAATGGAGGAAAAGGGATGTTGCTCACAGTTGTGTTGCCTGTGAGCTTAATCAACTGATCAGACGGGCTTCAGTGGAGGACTGGGGGAAATAAAGTTTTAAGAAACATTATACCTTTTATATTTTCCATCATCCTTTATGCTTGTTGTGTAGACTGTTTGAATGATAAACTTGTCAGGGAAAGGTCCATTTCTTCCTGCGTTTGCTGAACACTAGTACAGTGAGATCTTACCTTAATTAACAACGATTTCAAAAATAATAATGACACCTCCAGCGCAGTGGCTGCTTCTTGCAGCTGGATCTTTGATTGAACAACTCAGAGAGTGCTCCGTGCCAGCTGCTAAATTGCCAGTCCCACCTCCTACGGACCATGGCTCTTGATGGATGGCAGCTACCTGAGCACTGACTCAATGCCTCTCAGCTCCTGAAACTCCTCAAAAAGCACCAGAATTGGCACATCTGGAAGTGTAGGGGTCGGTGTTCCCATTGCCAAAGGAGCTGCCACAGAGGCAAGGGCCGTGAGCGTATCGGGGCATGAGTCCTTCCCTGGATCCAGCTCCGCGTTGAGGAAATTGGTGAGGACATAGAAAAAGGCACTCTGTACCTCCTGTGGTTGTTCTCCAGAATTACTAATCCAGCATTTTAGGAAATCAATAGTTTCAGGTTGGTCATGTTGCTCTTTTGATGTTTTGTCTGATTACCTCAACAGAACAAAATATGTGCAGATATTTCAGATACCCTGTGAAAGAATAGTGAAAAGTTGAAATTCTGACTCATTTTATTCAAAACAAAACAGGAATCTACAGCACGGGCTGAAAGATTAGACCACCAGGAGCATGCAAAAAGGTGCTTCTTTGGGAGGATTTGAGGATTTGATGGGTACGCTTGGAATAGATCCACCCGTCACAAGTTCTTCTTCCACTACATTCCTGGATCTGAGTTATTCCCCACATTAGCGGATAATAAATAATCTGGTTTTAGTATTCATATAGATACAGGATACTTTAAATTCATATATACTGAAACAACTTTGATGAAACTGTTCTCTGTAGATTAAGATAAGCAACTGGTATCTCAGATGAGGTTGAAGGGTGTCCATGTTTTGCCTGTAAGGAATGCTGACTGGCTGTTTGAGACCTATGGTTAGAGAAGAACTTTTAAATCTTATTTTCAGTCATGTTCAGTCATCCAGTAGTGTATTGGATATGTTGCATCCTCCTAATCTTCACTGCACTGTTTTCTGAAATCTTTTACACTTGCTTGAGGTCAGGTTGATGAACAAGAGGAAAGGGACTGTGAGTAATCTTCTGTTTATGGCATTTTCTTAGTCATGTGGGAACGGTTGTTTCTGCTGAAGTAAATACTGATGATATTTGCATACGAATTCAGGCTTCAATGTCCAAACGTGTCAACATTTCATTAAAAAAATGAGCATTTCAGTGGTTATTTACTGTTTTAACTCCCTTCTGCTGAGTCCAAGGAAGGAACTACTGCACTTACTGAACTAATCTGCATTTTACTGGTAATCCTGAGGGCCATGGGTAAGACACTGCCTTCCTACTAGCAAGGTGGGATAGCACTGGTGGGCTTTGGACATAGGGCATTTCTCAGCTAAAACACCCCACAGAAAAACATTCCCAATGAGGGTATTTAGTTAGAGGAAGTACAGGATACAGAAAAAACAATTTCTGTACATCTCACACGGGGCAGTTTGCTGCTGAAGTAGTTGTAGTATTCTTGGCACAGTTGGTCTTTGTGCCTGAGATTGCCTCTCGAATATTAAGGGCCAGGTTTGTGAAGAAAAGGCAAACATGTCTTCTAGAAATTAGTTTTAAAAAATTCAAGGAAATAACACTTGTATGCTTGAGTTGAAGGTGTGCAGGGGGTTTCCTACCAAAAGAAAAAGAACAGAAAAAAAATCCAGGTAAAATAGATTGGGACAGAGCACGGCAGATAGTGCTGTACCTGAGTATAACGCCTGAGTGAGAGAGGTGCTTGTTCAGATCAAAGAACAAAGAACAGAAAAAAAATCCAGGTAAAATAGATTGGGACAGCGCACGGCAGATAGTGCTGTACCTGAGTATAGCGCCTGAATGAGAGAGGTGCTTGTTCAGAGACTGCCTTCGGGAAGGTGAGAGCACAGCTGTATAAAGGACCAGAGATGAGGAACTTCCACCACTGTAGCCTGGGTGATACATCTTCTTTCTCTGCAGCTGCCTCTGAGACTGTGAGATCCTTCTGTCTCTGGGCTCGTGCTAGGCTAAATTATCCTTTATCCACCGTTCAGACAAACAGCTTCATTTTGTGGCCCTTGTCACCAAAGCATTTGAGACTTCTGTAGTCGTTGCTGGATCGCATACGTATAAGATAGGAAAGACTTACCCTTATTTTTACAGTTAATTGTCTCACCTGTGATCACTCTCTCACTGTCTTCTTCATTCACGGTTTGAGGCTAGGTTGGCAGCTCCAAGAGGAGTTGAGCAGAAGACGGGCAACTGCTGTGAACTTTCTCTCTTTCGAATGTTAGTGAAGCCTAAACCCTCACACCCATAAATTGCTTAGTAATAACTTGCTTATTCTCTCCCTGTCCTTCCTAAAACCCAAATGCACAAAAACCAGGGATCCACAGCAAAGATTTTTAGATTCCATAAATTAATCCTCAGAGTTTATCAAGAGTAATGAAATAATGTTTTGAAAAAACCACCAGGATCTTCCCTTCTTCCTCCTTAAACTTAACTTTCAATAGTTTTAGATTTGAAAAGGTCTATGACAAAAGATCTGGAATTGAAAAAGAAGCAAATAAGAGCAAAGTCCAGGCTTTGGACTGACATTTTAGTGGCAGTTCTACACACATGCAGAAGGATATAAAAGGAACATCTGCATCTCGTAATTGTTGTCACAAGAAGAAAGGCCAGTAATGTTCTTAAAGTCTGAAATGGAGATACGATGCCGATAGGTGTCTGAAGTGCATCTTCAGATGATGCTTTTAAGGGCCTCTCAACAGCAGCTATAAGTGACTCAGTTTAACTACTCCCTTTTAAAAAGAGGAGTTATTGCAGAAAATGGAAAGTCTGAAGACAAAAGTACTATGGGCCCCTTTGGGGTGAAAAGAAATGATTATGTTATTAATATTTAAATAACAATTACTTTTTCAGGTATGAGGTATATACAGTGTGTATAGCAAAATGTAATACAAATAATATTTCTATTTGATCTTGAGGTTAAATCAGGGAAAATTCCTTTCTGGATTCTGGGAGCAGGAGGAAGGAAGGAAAAATGAAAGAACATTTGAAGATGGAAAAAATAAAAATCCAGAATTAGAAACAGTGCCTGTTTCCACATTTTGTCCACCACACATTGCTGTAGATTTGAAACTATCTACAATACCTTGTCTATCATTTTATCACCTGTTGGCAATATACCAGTGTTGGTCTTTTAAGGGAAATACCCCGGCTGATTCCTACTGACTTTGAATAGGAAGAATACATGGGAGAAATTAGAGGAAAAACTATGCAAGACGGTAAACACAGAACATAAGTGTTCTGGGCATATTCTCCAATTTTCAGGTATTATCATCAGGTTTGATGCGTCAGACGGGGAAGCAGCAGTAGCTCTTCTTTTGAAATTTCTCCTGAATTGCCTTCACATGTATGCATCTTCCTTATTATGACTAATAAGCCTCTATGTTGACTGTAGTGATTTTTGGTTGCTCTCTAGGAAAGTCTTTGTACACGATATACCTACTGATCATGTGTTTTCCTAAGTGCTCATGCAGATGGGTGGTGATAAAAAATTCCTGAAGCAAGCCAGTATAAATTAAAATCCATCTGTATACCAGGTAATAAAAAAGCAGCAGAACTATCCTGCATCACTCTACTGTTTAGTGATATGATGATCTCACTGCAGTGTCTTTAGCTGAAAATAAGTAAAAAGTCTTTAAATAAATTGTTGCCCTGTGTTTGAGAGGTATGGATTTTTAAATTAAACCTTATATAGTTACTAACTAGGATAACACAAGAAGATTGTTACATAAATACATGTAACTCACAATGCTAAAAGACAGATTTTCTAAGTGCTAGTAAGTCAAAAGAAAGGCTAAACATTCAAATGCATGGAAATTAAAATGTCAAAAAACAGATTCCAAAGGAATGGGAAACAAAGATATGTTAGTTTTCCGTGGTATTTCTTAAACAATGAAATAACTGAGGCCAGCAAAATATGTTGGCAACCAATGTAAAAATGGTAAGAAAAGAGTTGAAAAATGGAAGTTTATCCTTGGGAACAGTGTTACCAAATAGTTCTTTGATTTGAAAATAATAAAAATGACTTAGACTAAGTGATGTTATTTGTTACTGAAGTTCTGAAAAGCTGATTTAAAAGAAACCATTACAGACTTGCCTAGTTCTTTCTTTGTGTAGTTTTCTTTTAATATGATGAGTAGCTTTGGCAGATGAATGTATCAGTGATGAAAAATTGAATTTTTATGGGGGTCATGGCTAGTTAAGAAAGGGAATGCATTTTACACAATTTTCTATCATTGTGGTATGTCTTCGATGCGAGGTCTTTCAGCTGAAATTTTTAGGGGTAGTTTTAAGAAATCCTTAAAACTGATGTTTTTGGTTTTATTTGGCATATTCTGGCCTGGCCTTCCATGATACTGAAATTTTAAAAATGCTTCTCTGATCCTGTGGTAAAACATCTTGGCTGAATGATTTTAAGACCAATACGGGCTTGCTTGTTGTAGCAGTTCAGTATTCTCATCTAGGTTTGCCTGAATTTCTTGATGCTCAGCAACTCTGAAAGTCTCAAACCCTATTTTTTTTTTTTTGTACTGAGTGTAGCTGCTGAATTAGGTATTCACATAAAAGTAGAATTCAAAAAACTGTCCATTGTTGACTGGCAGTCCATAAACCATACTTGAAATTGCCCAGCTTTTGCTCGGAGTGGTTAGTAACAGAGATGTTTTCAAAGCTGCAACCTGCTGAATTTATCAGTATATTTCCCTATGCCGGGTTTGGTATCCAAAATTCATTGCTGTTTAAAAACAAAAGTTTGACTTATTGGAGAATTAGAGCTTGGGCTCTAAATTGGCTACGGACAGTGGTCTTTTGCTAGGCGAATAAGCGGGAGTGTTGATTAGCCATTTTATGGGGTGCTGTTTGTGGCTGTACTGCTATTAAAAAAAGCATTATTTTCTGTACCTACCTTTTATTTTCTTTGTCTAATGAAACACCTATAAAAAGCTTATGGAGTCCTGTCACATAATTAATATGAAATTATTAAGTTATTTTCAAAAGGAATTTTACCAGATTGTCACTTACCAAGAGCTCTGAGACACCTTTATGTTTTACTGAGAAGCCTTATACAAAAATCCTGTTGACCAGCTTGGGTCATTCCTGACCACAGGCAGCATTTCCTCTGGTCATCTCACATCCAAAAGAATAGTGCGAGTCGGAGAAGGGTAGCGATCAGCCATAAGAAGGAGTACAGAGCATGGAAAAAATTGTATTGGTAAAAGATTTCTAGGCATTTAGGACACAAAGGAATCACTGATGTCGAATTTGTCTTCCACATAAGGTGAGACACAAGATTTCTCTTTGTTTTAGTGACTGATACAAGTGTGGCAGCTCTGGGCAACCTTTAAAAGACTATGCAATCCTAATTAAAATTTTTCAGGGGCTGGGCAGTTCACCACAATTATTGGTGAAGCGCGTTACTATCATGTTTGGAAATGTATATAATTTCAAAACTGAATTTTGAAATTCAGTTTTCTAGCCACCCTATCTACCAGACTGAAGAGCGCCAAAATCTCTTTTCCATGCATAGCTACTCGTACACTGTGATCAAGTCATGCCTTTCATTTTGAGTTCTCAGATGGTTCAATGAAAGGCATATTTTCCACATCTTTCATCATTCTTGTGAATCCTCTTTGAAGCCTTTCCAGTCTGATGTCCCTCTGGAACTGCAGCCCCCAGAGCTGGTCTGGTATTCCTGGTTCATCAGGAACGGGCATCGGCATCAGTGTCAGATGTAACATAATTTTTGTTGTAATGCTGATCTCCCCATATGAAAGAATTGAATTAATGTTACTCCTGCAGGATTTCCCATTGATCTGATTATTTACCTCTGCTTCCAAGGTTTATTTTTTTTTAGAGTAAGTCTATTCTGCAGACTTTGGTATAATTGAGAGAAGCAAGATTAACAACCCCTGAAGCTACAATGCTTCTCCTACTTGTGGAAGCTGCAGTCTGCTCAGTAGACATAACCCTTCATCACTGTTCCCCTCTGTAGACACTCTTATCCCGTGAAATTGGTCTGTAGTCTTTATTTCCAGATGTGTGATCTGATACTTGACTGCATCTGCTGCCTGCTTCATTGTTCATCACCTTCCTAGTCGTCATCTGAGAACTTTTGTCAGAGATAGTTTTGACTTCCTCCAGGTTACTGATAAAAATGTGGAGTGCAAGGCTGAGAATCAGTCCCCATGGGAGTCTATTAGAAGCATTACTGCTCAATTTAATAATTTAAAATCTATTGCATATGCACCATATTCATTTTATATTTTATTAATCAAAATGTGAGCTATAAAGTCAAATGCCTCATTGGACTTTGGTATAATTGAGAGAAGCAAGATTAACAACCCCTGAAGCTACAATGCTTCTCCTACTTGTGGAAGCTGCAGTCTGCTCAGTAGACATAACCCTTCATCACTGTTCCCCTCTGTAGACACTCTTATCCCGTGAAATTGGTCTGTAGTCTTTATTTCCAGATGTGTGATCTGATACTTGACTGCATCTGCTGCCTGCTTCATTGTTCATCACCTTCCTAGTCGTCATCTGAGAACTTTTGTCAGAGATAGTTTTGACTTCCTCCAGGTTACTGATAAAAATGTGGAGTGCAAGGCTGAGAATCAGTCCCCATGGGAGTCTATTAGAAGCATTACTGCTCAATTTAATAATTTAAAATCTATTGCATATGCACCATATTCATTTTATATTTTATTAATCAAAATGTGAGCTATAAAGTCAATTGCCTCATTGAAATCTAAGAATATTAGATCAAATTTGTAGTCTGATAGAAATATAAAATTAAAGTGATTCATTGTCCGTAAAAATTCATTCCTGGGCATTAATTATTCCATCCTCTTTTTGTTCGTCATTAATCAAATCCTTTCTCTGCTAATCCAGTCCATCATCAGCAGCAATATCAAAATCTCTATTTGACAGTTCCCATTTACCCTGTTTAAATGTCACAGTATTATAGAACAAAGATAAATACTGTTCTTTGTTTGCTTTGTCTCCTAGCACTAGGAATAAGGGGACAATCAGCAATTGAAGGGGAAAAAAAAAGTCTAATTCAAAACCACTCAATGCTGCTTCACACCCCCTCTAGCTGTAGGACTCACTGCCACAAAAATGGGTGCTTTAAGAACCCCCAGAAAGTAGGTGTGGTGCACTCTTTGGTAGTGCCTGACTGCACCGACTGGCGGAGGCTGGACGGATCCTGTTTGGTTCAGGGTGGCATTCCCTACCTTCCTGTATGGACAAACAGAATATCCCAAATTTGAATAATTAGCACTAAAAGAATATGAACTATAAGAAGATAAATGGAAAATAAGCTCCTGGAAAACCAAACACTACTTGGGTGTAGGGGACACTTCTCCTGAGGGCTTTGTGCCTTACTTCTGTTTCATGAACAGCCACAGAGACACCTGGAAGTCAACGTGTGTCCATGTGTCCTGGTGTCTCTGTACACAGCCAGCACTCGGGGCTGTGCTGCCTTCCCGGCAGCGCCGGTGCGGCTGAAACTTGAGATCAATTTATCAAGCCAAGTGCTGAGAGCTATGCATAGGAATGAGTTTAAGAGAGGAGGGGATTAGGGATTAGGTAAAGAGAAGAGGACAAGCATACCGAGTTGAATAGCCTTTCCAGCTGCAAACTGTCTAACATTCTTTGCTTTACAGGTATTTCAGGCAGAGGTAATGGGATGCTAGGTGAACACTGTTAAGACTTTATTCCTTGAATGCATCTAAAGAGTTGGGGTATTAGGATTGTATTAGATAGAGTTCGATCTCTTGTGCTTCTTGCTATAATTTATTTGGGAGCTGGAAATACACTGGTGAAAATCGTGGCCCGGGTGGAGCCCACAGAAACTCTACCGCTGGTTTTCACGTGGGTAAGATTTCAGTTGGTTTGTTTTCCTTTCGTGATGACTTTGGCTTCCTTCTTTTTGCAGCATGGGTCTCAGTGTCCTAGGTAGGAGACTGGAATGGCGTTTTAATATTAATGTCCTTTTTGTCCTCTAAAAGGCCCCAAGCCAGTCACTGCAATTAATGAAACTCTTCGAATGCTCGAAGGGAAGCACATATAATTCTTATCTGAAATTAGACTACAGTCCTCCAACACGCTGCAGAATGCTGATCCCTGTTAGATGAACTGGCTGGGCAGTGTGTATTTTGTTGAAAAGCCAACAGCTCATTTGAAAAATACGTGATGAATTAAAAGTAATGGATAAATGGGAACAGGACTGAGATAATAAAGTATGGAATATTCAAAGTTTATCAGATATTTTAATATATCCAATATTTTCAGTGTAATGCAGATAATTAAAATCACCCCAAAGAGATATTCTTACAGAAACATACTCTTGGAATGCAATTTGTTTTCAACAATATTAACTGTAGGCTACAATAATGTAGCGTATTATGCAGAGTATATGTAGGATATATTTCTGTAGCTATTATTACAACTGTCCAATCAAAAAAATCTCTCTGTATAATTTCTACAATTATTTAGCTGCTAATTTGATTCTAAAATTGTCTTTCTAGGCAATTATTGCTGAAATCAATGCTATCTACTTGTGCACACACAAAAAACCTCTTAACATCATTGTAGCCAGCCTAAATTCACTGTATTGGTGTTGAATTGTTTAAACTATTTGGGTATTTCCATGACTAATTAGGTCTAGCCATGGGTATCTTAGCTTTCAGATCTGGCCTGGTCCTGCTCGCGTGGGAAGCAATAGGAGGAATCCCAGGGACCTCAGTGGGTGTGGACCAAGTCTCTGATCAAAAAACCTCTTAACATCATTGTAGCCAGCCTAAATTCACTGTATTGGTGTTGAATTGTTTAAACTATTTGGGTATTTCCATGACTAATTAGGTCTAGCCATGGGTATCTTAGCTTTCAGATCTGGCCTGGTCCTGCTCGCGTGGGAAGCAATAGGAGGAATCCCAGGGACCTCAGTGGGTGTGGACCGAGTCTCTGACCTGCAGGTTGGGTCTGAAGTACGGGCTGTTTCTCCTGTGAAATACCACTAAGTTTATAGAGATACACCTGGGAGAGGTGTTTTCAGAAGGGGGAATTTTACCTGTTTGTACTACAATAATGACCAAGGAAAAAGGCGAAACTCTTATGGATGGCATTAAATACATAAGATGACACTGATGCTCTCCTAAAGTGCATGCTTAAACAAATTGAAGTTGCCTTTTTAAGGTGCCCAACAAGTTGTACTACTAATCTGTTGAGCTTTTCAGTGACTAGGACAATGTAAATAAAACACAGTAAGGAATAATCTGGAAGCTAAATAACTGCAGTGTGATATTTCAGTTATCTATGCCTTCTTAAAATTGATTTTCCCCCTTAAATAAATGGTAGGTTGTTTCAGTAGATGTAACTGTTAGCCAGGCACCAAAGTTCCCTGCATTAGTTAAACTGGTGTAGTACTGAGACATCTGTGCCTCTGCTCTCTGTGGATATGACATTTTCAGGAATACCGTGAACTTTATTTCAGTTCAGAGTGGCATGTAATTGTTGTTTTGATATTGTTGACTTTTCTTTCTAGAAGGAAGAGAAAAATACAGTGATACGTGTATTGTAAGTCTTCTCGTTCATGCTTTTTTTTGTTTTTAAATCCAAATACTCTTTGGTTGAGAGTGAAGACAATCAAGTATATTGATTCATGCTTCTCTTTTTATAAGAAGTTTGGTCTCTCTGTGGTCTCTCTTGGTTCCTTTGCTTTCGTAGAAAAACAGTTTGGCAGTAATTAACTTCAAAAATGCATACTTCTTACCTCACATCGTCCACTAGTAAACTACCAGGTTCTTAAAACGGTAAGTCAATTTGTGTGTGTGAAAGCTGCTGCGAGCAGCAAATTCCATCTTTTCAGTCTCTGTGTGTGTATCTGGGTGTTCCAGCATATCTTGGTAGAAATAACATGGTTTTGCCTTTTAAGCACTGAATGTGTACTTCTGCAAACAAAGATTTATTAATAACAGAGCACCTTCCTCTTCTACAGTCTTTTTAATATCAGAAGAATGTCATTCTTTCTCTTCAATACTATTTAAACATATGAAAAGTTAAAAAAAACATGATAGCAATTATATAATGAAAAGTAATGCTCTTTTATTACTTTATTCCTGTATGAAGTAAGACTTATTCCCATCAGAGTAACACTTATAACCCTTTTGTTATATCAGTCCTCTTCTCAATGATATGTTGGCATTTATTCTTGTAAACAACTGAAGGATTGCCATTTTAGCTGATGCCACAGTCTCCTTAGGGAAACTATTTTTTACGAACATTACCACTGCACCTTTGATAATTTCCATGTCTAAAAGGGAAACATAATCTCACTTTGGAACAAAGAATGTACTTTATTTGCTTTCTATTTAATACAAGTGGATCTTGTAACTGAGGTGGCAATATGATTTGGAAAACTTAGATTAAATGGAGTTTTACGCACAAGTTTATTTTTTATTCTTAAAATATATACTGACAGTGTTGATAGAGTGGCATTTAGATGAGGTTTCTGGTGCATGTTTTTGTCAATGGGGTATAATAGGGATTATTTTTAAGTACTTGCCAACATGTATGTATCCCATTGTGTGGTAAAAATTGTTCTTAGGAGTATTTTTAGGCTCACTGGTTAAGCTATCTTTGCTAGTGAAAACATAGTAATATTCCAGAAAAGAGATAGTGAAGTCACTTAAACAAGTATCTCCTGTGGCTCTCCCAGCACTTGTAGGGGGTTTGTATTCTCTCCGTTGGGAAACCAGGGGGGTTCTTCAGCTTCTTGAAGAAATAGTAAATATTCTTCCAATATTTTGGCATAAAAGACAACAACATAAGCAGAATTTGCAGGGTAGCATCTCTTTTTTTATACGGGACCTCAAGTGTCAACCTGCAGTTCTCACTTCCATTCCCTAATTGCCTTTGTGTGGTAGTAACACATAGTGTAAGTGAGCCTTCCTGCTGCCAGAGCAAACCTCTGAGGCGAGAGCTGAGATGAACAAACAAGTCCCAGCTAAAGCACCAGCAAGTCTCAGGTGAAGCACCAGCGGATGCAGACACTGTCCGCGGGAGGGTTCACGTCCTCTGGTCTGCACTGAGTGTGTCCCCTGCCCGCTGGGCTCAGCGCCGATGTGCCAGAGGTTGCACAGGCAGTGGCTAGAGCCGGTCTGCAACCCAGAAATAGGCAGTGTCTGTGGCGCAGTGATTTGTTGATTCGTCTGGAGTTTTTCAACTCTTCTGCGATGTTTCCATGGTGGAAATTGTGCTGCATGTGCTATGCATTTAGTTTTGCAGGGCTTCTGTATAGTACGTACTTTCTGTATTGACTGCCTGCTCACTGTTCCTCAAGTACTGTATCGGCACATGTCAAATACTTTACGGTCTTTACTGGAGTGTGCAAGGTATTAGTGTGAAAGGTATTAGTTACACTGCTTCTGTAGTCTGCTTGGGCTTTGTTGCACGGCTCCTGATTACAGAGACTCTAAGAGATAAAATTATGTACGCTTATTAATTTCATCAGCTTTAAAGAATGAATTTACTTTAACTAGCATTTGTGTTCACTGCATTGACAGCAGTATTTACATTCAATGAACTCGGGCTTTTAAGATCCATGTTATCGCCATTTTGCCTCCAAAATTTCATGAATTGTGGGAGCATCACCAATGCTGAGTTAGTAATACATTCATAGATCTTGCTGTATTGAAAACAATTTCTTTTCTTTATGTATTTATTGTGAAACAGTTATGGGATAGTTCTCTCACTGTAAATCCAGAGGAGAGAGAAGGCACCTATCCATTTTACTGTGACTTATTTCTCTACCCGCAGTTGCTTTTCCTGAGTTAATCTCAGTGTAAAACATCAATTTTTCATCTCCACTTTATGTAACTTTGGTCAGCTCAGTTTAGACAATCTGTGTAGTCTCAGTGCTATATCCCCGCTACAAGTTACAGTGTTAGCAATCTCAGTATAATAGCACTTTTTTGGGAGGTTTTGCAGAAAAGAGGCAATATAGATCTGAATGTATTTCTCCTCAGTGCCATGTGCAAGCAGTGATGCTCTCTGAAGGCAGCGGGCCACCGAGACCTGGCCACCAGCACGGTAATACCAAATGCCTCTGTAAGACCCAGAAAGGCTGCTCCTTCCTTGGCATCACGAGTCTCCATTTCGGCTTTGTGTTTGTACGTTCACTCAGGCAGAAACACGTTACACATTTCTAAATTTACATATTTACCTAATTGTTTTTAATAGTTGTTTTTTCGGGCCAGCTGATTCATATACTTTCCTGAGCATTTAATTTGATTTCTACATTAATTCCATATCAGGGAGTAATTAGAATAGACAAAGAAAGAATAAGTAGGACTTAAGTTATGAAACGAAACTGCCATGTGAATTCATTGCCTGTGGTTCTTCGGGACCCAGTCATCTGCCACAACTTCTTTTAATAGCTCCTTCTGACTTTAATGTGATCAAAACAAATGCAGCGTTTTGTTCTTGAGTTACATTTGGATTCTGCTGCTTAGTTGTTGGCACAAAACCCACTGAAAAGGGGTGGGAGCGCTGACCCTGAAGTTTGGTGTACCCAAACCACCGGGGACGTATTGCAGAGCCTGCCTAAAGCCCTCTGATACACGGTTATCCTCCCGTAGTCAGTTCACTAAGTGATGGTGCTGGCATCAAGTCGATATTATTGACTTCTATGGGATTTTGGAAATGCATCAATTTTCAATACAATTTGAAAGGTAACGTGCAAGAAACACTAGATAACATTTTGTAATATTTTCCTTGCTTTCCTAGGGAAACAAAACTAAAGCAATGGGTTTTACCTTCCTTTCTTTTCTCAGTCCATTTGAAACACCGGCAAACGTACAACCCTCCTCAGTAACTTTTTAATCCTTTGGCCAGTTTCCATCAGGTTTGTCAGAGATAGAGATGTCCGCTATCTCAGGTTCTTCCTGCTTTCATATAAATCTGTGCCTGCAAAGATGGACGGGAGCTGATAACAAACACTCTGCCGTTATCGGCCGTTTCCCGATGCTTCCAATCAGCAGAAGCGTGTGTTGGAGCCAGATGTTTCGGAGGGTGGGCAGGGAGCCGCCTTCTGAACAGGTGGGAAGGGTTGGGGTTTCTGGGGTACACTGTGGGGCTGTGGGGCTCGGAGGTGTGGGCGGTGGGAGCTGGCAGCATGGGAGAGCCGGGTGAGAAGAGGGGATGGGGCTTCTGAGGGTGGTGGGGAGGAGCTGGGATTACAGTGCTAGGAGGATGCCTTCCCCAGCAATTCCAGTTTTGTTGCGGCAGGAGGGTCCTGGCCCTGACCCTGGCAAGCAAACCTGAGTTTTGCCGTGATGCCGGGTAGGGAACCGTGAGCCGCTTCTGGGCTTAGGGACAGAAAGCGATGACAAACATCTGCCATCACTTCCATGGAACCAGCCGCTCTAAGTGCTACTGGAAAGACATTAGAAACACAGTTGTTGATTCATTCAGCCAACAGAAGGTACCAAGAAATACAAATTAGCTCTTAAAAGGTCTGGCCTATATCTCCATGCTTTTCTTATTTGAAACAAAAATCCTGTCAGCACACCGTCTTGTTTATACAAACACATATACACATGCAACAGTCCTCTTTTCTTCCATGTGCATTGTCCTGTTGAGTACTCACTTGCAGCTCTAGGTCCTGTATTTATCACTGTGGCAGTAATTGAAACATTTCAGCAGTTTTCCACAACGTTATTGACATTTTATTAAAAAGAGGAAAAAAAACCCACAAAAAAACCCGCAGTGCACATTTTTAGAGAAGACACAAAATTATATTCTGTCTTCCAAGATATCTTGCAGTCAAGATATCAAGCGTCAAACACTCAACACCTTTCTGAAAATAAGTTTGTTTTTTTTTTTCCTCTGTGAGGGACTATTCAGAAATTGCTATCTAGTATCAAGTTTATGGGTTAATCTCATAAAGAGGTGATGCAGATCACCGGTGCTCAGCCTTTTCTTCAGAGAGAGAAAAAAAGAGGGGACAGTCCAATCTTAATATGTTGCAGTTGGAGCTTGCAGAAATTGCTTAAAAGTAAATAGCAAGTCAGGCTCTTGGAAGCTTCTGTCCCTCGCTCATCCCAGGTTCTGCCTCCTGGAATGAAATTAAGACCTGCTTATCACTGCCTGGTAGCTGGGTCAGGGCTTGTGAAGGTGCTGCCATGGCTATAAGAGAGAAAAGGGAGGGTGCTAGTGAGAACTCACTCCTTTTTTGAATTTGCTGAAATGTCCCTGTAATTCTCTTGACGTGACAAACTGATGCAGCAACCCATAGTGTTACTCCCTGTGTCCTGATATTAGATGCTGTAGATATTGGAATAATACTACTCATGAGTGGGTATAATATTGCAACTAAAATTTACATCAAGTCTTTCACGGGCCATAAACTGAGGTTTTACAATATCCTATTTCTTCTCACATTTGTCCTTTTTGGCCTTTTGCCAAAGGAAAAAATACTCAAAAGTACCCGAGGATCTCTAAGGCTCGGTTTTAAAAGTACCATAGGTACTTCAGACAGCAGTGCTTAGTGATTTTCAGTGAGACAGTAAGTACCAGCGCACCGAGTGCTGAGAGTTACAAAGGCATTTAGGTGCCTACAGTTGCAGATGGGAGCCTGCAAGATCATGGGAATAAATTAGGCACAGAAATTTTCTTGCCTTTTCAAGGGCCTGGTGGCTTCTCAAGTGAGTAGGTGTTAGGCAGCTCTCATAGCTGGCAGCTCCTGCAAGTCTTACAAGGCACTTACATGCATCATTTGTAAATCTGCCCCTGAGGCACTCATGATGAATTGTTCCAAGCGCTGTATTAGTTTCGTGTTTGTTTTGTCATCCGAGCAGGCACTGGCTTCTCTGATCTTGTTTGCAAGGTTATGTGTTGCAGGTTATTCTTTTAATAGTTTTTGTTTAGCTCAAAGTATCTATATCTGCCTTTAGTGTTAAATACCAAAAGCACCAGCCCTTCATGTTGCTAATACTAAAGAATTAAAAATAGTTGGCACAAAATGACACTCATTTTGCAGTAGTTAAACAGTGTTGATATAATATGTTTGGGTTATTCAGTACTGTCTGTGAGCAAAGACTGCTGCTTACTTCTCTGTCTCTGACCTGCGGCTCTCGAGATGGTGCACAAATGCCCTTTTATAGGTGAGAAGAATCTTTGTCCCATGCATGTGCCCATACGTATTTCTTGCTCTTTCATATGGCAATGAATGTTTTGGTAGCTATGATAGACTGGCATATTAAGTAAATGCATGTATTTGTTTGTATGTAAATGTACTGCTTGTATGCAAATATATGTATTTCTCTATGTCCCTCCTTTTCTTCCTGTGTTTCTGTAAGGCCAGTATCTGTTTATCTGAAGGGGATAGCTTTAAAGTTGTTGTTTTCGTGACTATTTGATCTGATGTAGGGTGCCCAGCTCTGTGATTTATATGTTAATGGACTAACAATCACTGCAATTTCAGAATATATGAAAGAAATGGAAACTAGCTCTTTCCCCGTCTTTATTTCCTCAAATTTGTATTCACTCATGATTTGCATTTGACTTCAGAGCCACCCACACTACTTCACACAGGTTGGTTATACCGAGATTGCTACTGTGACTGCGGATGACTATGCAGCAGCTGTGCATAGAGCAGTGGTTCCTCCTTGCTCTCTGTGCATGGATGTACGTTTGCCTTTCACCCTGCAATGAGAAGCAAGGCTGTTCTCCCAGGCTGGCCAGTGGATGCCAAAAGGGTTACACCTCTGCAAGACACCAGTTTGGGATATTAAACTCAACTGTCTGTAGGATTTCTTCATGTTATCAGGATATTTAACCTCATACTGCTCCTTTACTTTTCCAGACTTTGTCTTCCTTCCAAACTACCCTTTATTTCCTCCACGCACAACCGCATTAGGCATCTGCCCAGCAAGAACTGGGCAGAATACCTGGAAATAATCACACCGGTTTGCCCTTTCACAAAATTATCTTGCAAAACTTGAAAGAATGGAGGAAGCCTCCCAGCCGCAGCCGCTGGCTCCCTGCACGCCAGCTGCAGCACGCGTTGCACACACACACACACGCGCAGCCAGAGCTGGTGTTGCTCTGAGGATGGGGTGCTCCTGCGTGTGGAATAAGCAGCAGCGTACTGCAGGTGCTGCAGTATTTCACACCAAAGGTGTCAGGCACGCTTTGCATGTGTGCTTTAACCAGTGCACTGCCATAGAAGGGGTGTGTGCATTTACCCGGTAGTTCCCTGTGCCTCCTAATACCTCTTTCCTTGGTGCTCAGTAATGGAATTAATGTGACAGGAACATGGGAACAGTGACATGTTTGTTAGAGGAGATAGATGAACACTTCTGTTTATCCCGTCTGCTCAACTCTCTGTATGTCTCCATCACCATCATCGTCCTTGGGTGATGGCCTTTGCTTCATGAGGAAGAAACGTATTAAAATTCTTCAGCCTGAAAAAAGGTGAGCGAAGGGAGATTTTTGAAGTCATGAATTATCATTCATGGAAGCGATCATGGTAGTGAATAGAGAATCATTACTGACTATATTAATTTATTTGTATTTATTTATTATTTATCTCTCTAAACCCAGGCTTCTTACCACTAATTGCTGTACAAACACCAGACTACAAGGTAGTCCTTCCCCAACAGCTAATAATGCTTCTGTGTCCTGTTCAGTCTGCTGCTGATGGTGCAAAGCCTTCTTCACTGCTTTGAGTTTAATCTGGAGTAGTTCTCCTCTCCTCTTCTCTTCAGCTCAGATTCCCAAATGACTCTATGGGTATTTTGTGCCATCCGGCTAATGTATTTCCTAAATCAGGTGTTCAGGAATAAATTGTGAACATCTTACTTCTGGCACCACAAAACTGATTTTTGCTCCCTTTCCCCAGTGATGCTTTTTTTGGTGATGACAGCATTTGCAAGTGAGAAAATGTCTGTCTTCCACTTTTCCTAGCTGAAGGTAGAGCAAATTATTTTAGGGAACTACATGGGACATTTTTTAATTAATCTTTTCCATAAATGTTGAAATTGCATCACGTGATTGAGATCGTGGGAGCTAAACTCAGTGGCTTTGGGTTGTTTTCCAGTTATCATTGTGCAAACATAAAGGAGGGAGAGTACAGGAAGGCTCTCTAAAAATGCCTTCTGTTCTGCCAAGTTAGTATTTTTTTAATCAAACCTCTTTGAATTTATTCCATAAACTCTATTTTTCTGGCATTCCTAATTCTTCGGAGACTCCTGAATTCTGAATAGATATTGTAAAACATGACATGAAGGTAGGCTACTACTTATCCTCAGGAAGCATATTCAGTTCTGCTGGATTAGGGCTTTCAGAGCTTTTAAACTGTATAAGCATAGCTTAAATCTTGATAGTGAACAAGATGATACATTGAGCAGTGTCTGTCAGTCAGCAGTGAAGTGGAGTCAGCATTTTATTACTTATAGCACTGAAGGTAATTTAATGAAATTATCAGAAAAAACTATTATATCAAATTGCTATGGCAGATATTTGGACTAGAAGTGCAGTACAATAAAATCATATCCATATCAAAATGAAAAATCATATGTAGTGTAGCACTAGTCATTAAATTTTTTGCATCTTTAATGAGTTTATTTCTAAATACAGCTATGAAATCTCTTACTGATTTCCTTGCAGTGCTGATTTTTCTCACCTTTCGTGTACTCACTGTGTTATTAGTGTTATTTATGATACGAGTTGTTTACACTAATGCCTCAAGGTGTACATTGATAGTGTCGCTATTTTTAACAGTTTATCGCATTAGGAAATCTGAACTTGATACACACCTGTTGATTTTTTGTCTTGACATCTGATACCTGTTTTTGCACTGGCTTCTTTGAACCTGTCAGGCAGCTCGTTTCTCGCGGCAGTGTCTGGATGGGCTCAGTGGGTGGAGCGAGCCGGTGGGGTGAGGCGCGTGAAGCACCTTCCGTGCAACTTCTCACCAGCTGAAGCGTGCCCAGCGTGGAGAGTTTGTGCATCGCAAGCAGGATCAGATTATTTTATATTAGCGTTTGGGCTTTGTACCAAACATGCTATGCCTGGAGTGCCACAAATGAAATAAGTAATGGTATTTAATTAACTTGCTATTAATTTACTGAAAACTGCTAAATATTGCTGATCAAGACAAGAGAAGCATCTATGTTACTGTTTTTACTGGATTGCTGGTGACAGCACTCCAGTTTCATCCTAGCACTACATGATTTACTAACTATTGTCATCTTTACATATTTAGCAGAATTCCCTGTTATAGAAATGAAACAGGTGAACTATTATTAAACTATATATGTTGATAATTAAGTGGTGAGGTGACTGGTTTATAAGTTGCAAATATAACCAGTACAATTTACAGCTCACAGTAAACTGCACTAATTATAGTCAAAGTAAGGAATTTTTAATAGTTGCTTGGATAACTCATTTTTTTCTTGCTTGCATAGTATTACCAGACAGCGTTTCAAATTGTGGAGTAAAACCATTTAACTAGATCTGTCTTAAAGGTTTAAATTTCTTGTCTCCTAGAAATTACTATTCTATTTAATGTGAAATTAGTATTTTATTTGATGTGTTATGTGTGGAAGTAAATAAGGATTGTTCTATAGTTAGTAGTTTAAAATAGGTTTATTTGTTTAGTAGATTGCTTATTATTTGTATTTCATATGAAATTTATAGCGGCCTGACTAGTAGGGTTGTAAAATGTAAAGTGATGTATTAATGCATTACAACTGTACTATTAATTTTTACCCTTGTATGATTCACCTGCCCCTTTATGGTCATATATTTGGAAAGAACAAATGCTGTTACCTTAATGCACAAGATTCAGACTTGACAACCTGTTGTTGCTATTGTTTTATTAGCGTATAACCAGAGTAATGGCACTGAAATAGCAATGACGTTGCAAAGAGGGTGCAGAAGTCTGAAAATAGGTAGGCTAAGGTTGCTTTTTGAATGCTTATACATTACAGAATAGTCTTTAATTTCATAGTCTCTTTTCTTATTTATTTTTTAAGCCTTTGAAGGTTTTTATCTATTTCAGTAAAGAACGGATCAAGCACTAGGAATGAACCAGGGCTGTGAAACGAAGGTTGCTATCTGCAAGACCATTGCCTCAGTTGTAGGATTTGGAAGATGTTTTCTGCTGTGGACAAGGAACTGCAGAAAAGGAAAGGTCTCTCAGGACAAGGCAGCTGAGACAGGCTTTGTGCTTTTGAACGTAAAGAGTGAACACAAGAGAGTTTGTTTGTGATGCTAATGCAAATAATTTAAACCAAATTTGAGGCTCCTCTTTTTCCGAGTGTCTAGTTTGAGAAATCTAAGGCCTAATTTTAAGTACGTGTTGAGAAGAGGGAGTTTTGACAACACTGACAAATTCTAAGAGGTCTTTAGAATGAGTGAACTGTCATTTTTCAGAGTCTTGTAATGAGTAGATTTGGCTGGATAGTCATAGGGATAGTAAATGACATGTTTCTGACAGTAAGATAGCTCCATTTCTGTATTTCACACCCCTGCTCCAAAGCGTCTGTATGCTTATATTTCTCAAAGAAAAAGCTGCAGTAATTTTCGAGAGGACAAAATAGCACATTTGCTCCCTAATTTTATTTTCTTAAAAAACTTAATGTTTTATTGAAATGCCACATCCCTACATCTCCAAATTAGATTTAAGAATCATCTTTGTATAAAAACCTCCTCGTGAATATTCCAGTTTATCAAACATACAAAGAAGTGAAAATAGGGCATTATGGAAAGAATTCAGCAACCTCAGCTACAGGAGTCCCCACCAGTGATGCCTCTGATACGGCACCGCCTGTCGCATTGATTGTGTCAAGATCAAAGCTGTAGATGAGATCTGGGAGTTGAACTCAGATGTCCTGAGTCCCAGTCCAGTACATCAACTGAGGGGTATTTCCCGCCTTTCCTTCATTTTAAGTCTTCAGTTGGTTCTGATTCATGATGCTTTATAAAAAGGGCTTCACAGTCTTAGTGCTCCTTTTAGAGGGAAATTTTCATTCCCCTCTAAATGAGCTGCCAAGGAGGCTACCAGGCAGGATGCAGTGTGGCAAAAGTATTTCAATCTTGAAATGGTAATAAATATGTACAGCTATTTCTCCAGAGCTCTTCAGTATTGTTAAAATGAACAACTGTAATTACAGAATATTTGTTGAGGCTGTGATGACTCAGCCACTGGTGCAATAAACAGAGGAACAGAAACAGTGTCCTTCCCTGCTTGGAAAATGCTCCTCCTGTGGTTTTTGTGGCATGAGCGACTAGAGTTAGCACCACAAATGCAGCTGTGATTTTGGCTGCCCCTGACTGATTGAGCTTCCTGGTGCATCAAAAGCTCGCATCAGCCATTTTAAAAAGTCTATTAATATGCAACAAAAATTAAGTAAATTTAGCTTTATGTCTATTTGGAAAATATCTAGTTGTAGTGACCAATGCTACAGTGGCAGTTTGCTATGCTCAGATAAGGTTGTTTCGGTTTGGTATTGAAACAAAAATCTGAATATCACCTGCAGTGCTTGCAGCGGTAACACTAATGCTGATCAGGGCATCTGTTCAACTGCAGAATGTGCTGTGGAGAAGCATGCAATTTGCAGACATTATGTAGTACCTATTCCAGTTAGTTCTGAGGTTTGGAGTGAGTGGTAGATGAACACTGCTCTTGACCTGGATTTCTGCGATAACGAACCCCAGGAGAATAGGCCTGTAGAATTTTAGAAGGGTGGAATCGGTGGGTTTTACAGAAATTAAACTTCTTTTAAAAACCTCTACAGATCAGCAGAGAGCACTCTGTGGATTCCTATAGGGTCATTTAAGAGTTCTATAGAAAACAGATTGTTGTCTGTTGAATTTCATAGTATCTTACCATAAAAGAGTAGTTTACAACCTCAGCTTATTCATTGAGCCAAAGGATCATTCTCTTTGGCAGAAAAGCCTTTTTTACTGTAAGGGTGGTCAAACGCTCCAACTTTGCCCATGGAAGCTATGGAGTCTCCATCCTTGGAGATGTTTAAAACCTGACTGGACATGGCCCTGAGCAACCTGCTCTGGTTGACCCTGCTTTAATGGGCGGTGCTGGGCTCAGTGACCTCCAGAGGTGCCTGCCAGCCTCACCCATTCTGTATGACTTTCTCTAAGGTGTTCCCCTTCCAGTTACCTCACATGTACACAACTGGAACCATAGTAAGGGAATAAAGTGCCAGGGTCTGTTCTATAGGATCTGCAGACAACTGTGGTTACTCTCAGACCCAAACGCCTTCATAACAGCTCTATGTCTATCAGGACAGATCTGGTCCATGACCTTATTCTCCTGAACAACAATCCCCTCTCTCAAGTGCTCCAAAGAATGAATATTAGTACTTAAATAATAACAACTTATTTTTTTTCTAAAGATAATCTATGGAGTCATTACATTGATGTACAATTCCAGGTCTTGTCCGTGCAGAACCAAGGACTGCCTATTCCCCTTACCAGCCTACTCCTGCAAGGCACTCCATCCTGCAGAGCAGGATCCCAGCGTACCATGCTCCAATGCGTGAGACCCATGCGTGGAAAGTGACCCACTGCTCACAGGTCTCATAGACATGATCTAGCAGAGCATCAATAATCTGGTTATTGAGCAACAGGTAGAGAAGAGTGTCCCTTGCATCATAATTCCTATATGTACAGTGGCACAGTTAATACTGTATCTGTGTGTGACTTCAGAGAAGCCCTTCTCCATGCTAATAACGACCTTTTAACACTTCTTTTTTTAAAAGGCATTAAAATGAAAACAAGCTGTACTCTTTCCTATTTCATTCCCATTGCCAAGGATAACAAACCTGCACTATAAGTCCATGCTGCAACCTTGCACAGAATCTGAGGCAGGGATTTACAAAACCCCTTCAGGAAGGAGAAACTTGATCACGCAATCAGCGATGGTCTCAGCCATAAACAC
Organism: Aptenodytes forsteri; assembly: GCF_000699145.1. Lineage (NCBI taxonomy): Eukaryota > Metazoa > Chordata > Aves > Sphenisciformes > Spheniscidae > Aptenodytes > Aptenodytes forsteri. The sequence continues at coordinate 10,060,254 of NW_008796218.1, read as the reverse complement.
CCTGAGGAGTACCGGGACCTGTTCTCAGCTGTGACAGCCATGACTTCTGCTGCCTTGCTTGGAAGAAAGCAGTAGCAAAGAAACAGCTTCAAAAAGCCTTAGGAAAACAGTAGATAGCAGGAGACAGAGGTGGAAAAAATAGCACATTAATAACAGAAGCTTTTGTCCAAGATGGTGTCCTCCACAGAAAGTTGCATCTGCCAGCAAGAAAGAATTGAACTAAAGATTGTTCAGAAACGTATGGATGACCTACTCATTTTCTCTTCCCCTGCCAGGAGCTAGCCCCTGGGCTACACAGGTGAATGTTATGCATTCTCCAATTGATACACCAGTCACCACAGGTGCTGCTCTAGAGCAAAACCAAGCCCACCATTTTTTAAGACCTGAGATTGCCAAATACACTTTTTTCCCCACAAAGTGTGGGCACAGAGACCGAAGAATTTCCAGGAAGAGATCAGGAAAAAAATAAAGCAAGGTTTCCACTAAATGAATGGAACTGTGGGAAATAGGCTTTGTAGATGTGGCCAAATTGTGCAGAAGTTTTTTTTTTTTTTTAAACAGCATTATAAATTGCAATTTGTGTTTAGATGTCCCTGTTGTAGCTGTGAGAACTCAGGGTCCTTTTACAGGAAAAAAAAAGAAGCACTAAACTGTTTCATTAAACTCTATAGACATCCTCATTAAGCAGGTCAGCTCATTTCAGACTTAAATTTATAACCACACACCTAAAAGCCTTTGCAGTATTGGAGGTCACCCACAAAATAAAATGACATAGTATATGAAACTTAAAATCACAGAATTGCTGCAAAGACAAGAATCCCTCCTTAGCAGTTTGTGAAACTATTAGCAAGATTATTTTTAACATGTCTCTTTACGGTTTGCTTTATTACCAGAAGGCAATTTTCAAGTCCTACATCAGAGAAGAGAATTTAAGAGTTGCTTGTGTGGTGGTTAATCTCAGTTTGGTGGGTTTGAAATCCCTAAACAAGGAGGCTGCAAACAAACCACCGTGATGAAGTCGGTCCCCCAGCTAACCTGGCAGCCGTTGCGTCCCTCAAACCTGTCCTTCCTTCACTACCTGTTCCTGGGAACTACCTTGAACACGTAGCAGCAAGAAAATGTGTTCATGTTAACCAGCGTGATCTTCTATCCAAAATTGTATACGTCAGGGTCCTCTCCACTTCTGCTACCTGAAAGGACCCTTTTGAGGCTGAGCTGCCCATGCCCCTTCCCTGCAATGAGACAAGTCACGTCGGTGATACGGATGGAGGCACAGCTATGGGCAGGTGGGCTTCGTGGCATGTTTAACCAGGCATTGCAAGGCTGGCTCAGGTGGCCTCTGTGCAGGGTTCAAGGGTCTGGCCAGCTTTGTGAGGGGAGATACGTGAGCTAGGCAAACCTTTGCTTGTAAATAACTTCAGAAGGGCATTTGCTTCTCTGCATCTGCAGAATAACAATAATAATCACAATCTCTGTCAAGTCAGCCCACCCTCTAGCCAGCAGTTTTGTAGCACGCCATTCCTGTGATGACTTTTGCTGGGAGGGAACGGGGACAGCAGCCTGCATCCAAATAGAGAACATGCATTTTTGCAAAGGTTTATTCCATTTTCACAACTCCTTGAGGTGTCTTCCTCCTCAGTGTACAAGTTGGCACCTGAACTTCTAGTAATGAAATACAGTGGAAATACCTGAAGTATTAGTGCACCATGTTGGACAGCTAGCTTGACTGATGGAGACTCTAAAGCCTCTCTGGGTAAGCTGTTTGACCACTCTGACAGTAAAAAAGTTTTTTTTCTTATGTTTAAATGGAAATTCCTGTATTTCAGTTTGTGCCCATTGCCTCTTGTCCTGTCACTGGGCACCACTGAGGAGGGCCTGGCTCCATCTTCTTCACTCCCCCACCATGTACTGCAGAGGGGAAGAATCACCTTCCTCGTCCTGCTGGCAATGCGCTGCCTAACACAGCCCTGGAGGCTGTTGGCTCTTTCTTCTGTGTGTTTTGTTTTGGAAAGGATAGCACTGTTTGTTGTCATTAGCGCTGTCCCTGTGAGTGCTTGACCCCATCCTTCCTCCAACCCCCTTCTTCATGCGTGGGGACAAAGGGAAGAGTATAGGATGTGAGCTTGAAACCCAGGGTTCCCTGATGGGTATTTTGAATGTGGAGCAGTTTGGAGATGTGTTATTAGGACTGCTAGAGTGAAACGGAGGTCTGAGACTGGACATATATGATTATATTATTATGGATTCAGCTGTTATACGTGATTAGCCCAAAGAAAGGTAGCGTTTTATAGAACAACTCCAAAAATAAGTGGATGCATTCAGCCCTTCAACACCATTCCTAGTGGTTTACATCAAGTCGCCTTGCATCCTATGCAGGTACACAGAGGTAAAATTTGGCCTTGTAGCTTCAGTTTCACCATCAGAATTATTCCACAGAATAATTAAGTAGGTTTCTAATTCACACTGGAAGTATCCCCGTGTGATTTGGCTAAGGCCATTAGAAATAAACATAGTGAAAAATAAAGGCAACTCTGGAAGTTACATTTATAAGCTCTGACAATGGAGCAGTTAAATAAGACACAGTTTATTGTGTCAGTCACTAATGTAGAAAAACCTGAACTGTTTCCTAATGATTTCAACATGGGTCATTACATAGAGTGATCCAGTAGCTCATAAAAACTACTATCAGCAAAACTGAGAGGGGAGAGGAGGAAGGTGGATGTTATTGCTGCCTTGCAGCAAAATACTTTGCAGTAAATTGGCACTGCACATCTCAGGTGTTTTGTGATGCTGCTCACAGGATTCAGCCCACAGCCACTTCCAGGCTCCCACTCTGAAAGGTCTCCAAAGTTTTGGTTGTAAATACAATGCAGAATTGTATTGCTAATGTGAGTAATCTTCTCAGGAGGTAAAGCATCTGTGGTTTTTTGTTTTTGAGTTTTTTGGTGTATTGCAGTTTCCTGAAGCCAGTCTTTCCAGTGGCAGTAGTGAGTGATGTCTTACATGGTTTGTCAGTGCCGGAAACTCTTAACGCCTGCTCTGGTAGCTTAGCTCTGCTCCGTGGCAGAGCAGTGGCCCGCTTGGTCAAAATCTATTCTTTACTGATACGACACACTGGACCTGATTGAAGATCTACATTTTTATTGGCATTTTTCATGGCTTCCATATCTTTCTCTCCTGCTATTGTCCTTAGGATGTTAAGTGATATCAAGGGTTTTGCACCCTGCATGCCTCCCTGCTCCAGGGGCACTGAAGTAATCTCCCTCTGGTACCTTGCTTCCAGTTTTGACTTTCCTCAAGAGGCAAATGCTCTTCGACAAGATAAAATATGTCAGTTGTAATTCTTAAATCAACTGAAATATTGGATCGGCTGGTATACAGGAACAAAATTACATGAATTATGAGAAGAACTCCAGTAGACAACAGAGAAAACATGAGATGATGCTGACCATGCACATGCAATCCTGGAGCATAATCAGGATGTCCTTTTTAAGCTGCACCATGAATTTCTCCAGCTAGACTTATTTTGCAAGGACAACATAATACCGTGGACTCCATTAATACTTAAGATTCATCAGGGTTTTTCATTGCGTACATCTGAAAGGTTCCAATTTCACACTGAAATAAAATACGGCTATTTCCCAGTGACAGCTGATGGTATTATTACTGGCCTGGACTGATTATACTTCAGTCAGGCACAGTGCAAAAATCTTGACATAGCCCTGTCGTTCTCTATCTATCTCTTACAAACACATTCCTTTGCTGCTATAGTCCTATTGTGAATTAGACCTGACTGTATCAGTCAATCTGCTGACTGTGTAAATATCCCTAGGACTCTTGAGACCATCACCGTAACTCTACTTTCTCCCATTTCCCCCCTCAATCTGTTAATAGCTACTGTAATGCTTCAGTTTTAGTTAGAGTTGGCTGAGTCACACCTGTCACTTCTTATTTACTTGCTCCAAAATGGTGTGTTCTTAGATGAACTGTGAGCAGCAGGAAAATTCAACTAACACGGTTGCGGGGAAAAACATTAAAACTTTCAATTCACTAACAAAATGTTCTCTGAAACTTGTTAACTGTTTCACTCAACCCAAAATTACATTTTTGCCAGGTAATTTACTTTTCCACAATAGTTGCTGACTGTTTAGTGTGAGGGTGGACATGAGTGGCACACATTTTATAGCTTGCTTAGAGCTTGAGAAATCCTTGACTGTACTTGTCTGTCCTTCCCTAGTGGTGGAAAATCTTTTTTAACCACAGTTGTGAGTATATGAGTTGGCATCTTCTGGGAGTGAATCAGTACAGAACCTCAAACTTCCTTCTCCAGGGTACGCAAGAAGCGGTAACTGATTCTCACTTTGTTTTTGTGAAATGTCCTATAGACCCTATAGTCTGATTCAGTATCAGTTACTGTCAGAGCATTGTAAGGGATGTCGCAGATACTACTGGAAAATGCTTATCGACAAAGGAAATCCTAATTTGATCATTTGACATCACTCATAACATCTACAGAGAATCCTTTCCAGTTAGTATAGGTATATTTATGCCCTAATATGTCAAACGTTTTCAGATTTTGTTATAAATATAATAAATTGCAAGAAAATCTGATGCATTTAGGTGAGAAATGGAACAATATGGCACATAAATTATAGTGTAGTTGTGGAAGAGCAAGAAGCTCCTAAGAAATTCTGTGTTGCAAATGCTTTATGTGAAATATATAAAATCCAGTGCTGGAAATGGGACAGGAAAAACGTATACAACTCGGACCTTCACAGTTAAGATGAACTGTGTTTAGTAATCCCATTAAACCAGACTATAAGAATAGTCTGCTATAATCTTAGCGTAGGCTTCTTGCTTCTATTTAAATATGGAATAGCTTAGCTGTTAAATTTCTTGGCCTCATTCTGTATTTTATTTTAAAACATATTTTTAAACATCCTGTACTTTATTTTAAATATTTGTATTTGTTTCCAGTGCGATCATGCTAAGGGTGTCCGAGTCAGTGGAAACACTGAGTGCGTCCATTCAAAGCACTTGCTGAGTCTTAAGCTTTGTCTAGGTAGTAAAAAATATTGCTGTGTCCTGTCTACTGCTTTTTTTTGGGAATTAGCTTTACTAAAAATCATTTGCCATCTGAATAACCGTCTCCTAGACTAGCTGTTCTCATACCTTATGAACTGATAGAAGCAGTACATCTTCTGGAGGCTATCTGGAAAGCACATCTGATTGTGATAGGCACAGCCCATGAAATCAGTCCTGCAAACACTTCACAACATGAGAAAAATAGAGATGGGGTGTGTGTGGAAAAAAATATTTGAATGTAATGGAAAGGGAGCCGAAGGAACGGGTGTAAGAAAGCTGGGCTGTAAATCAAAACATGGAGTTGCTGATACATTTCTGTTTGGATAGCCTGACAAATTCACTGCTCCAGACAAAAAAACTCAGAGCTTCTCCTGCCGCCAACTTATGATGAGAAAGGTACATTATCATAGTGCCTGAGAGGATATTACCTAATGCTGCTTCTGCATTTGTTGCATGTAATAGTCATTTTGATGATGTAGCGAGGTTTAGAAGAATGAATCAGTGTTTGGTACCAGAACAACCATTTTATTTATTGCTCCTAACTCATGAGTCCTTTCACAACTTATTTTTATCTTACAGATGCATTTTCTGTGGTATGACTAACAGGTTTCTTCATCCCACTGTGGATACACTCCAGTGCACCACATAATGCAGATTTTCTGACTGGATGATAATTATGTGCCAGCCTGGGGACAGAAAAGGAGCTATAAGGCCTTTGGGAAATACTGACAAAATGTAACCAATATCTGATCTTTTCATTGTAGAGTTGCTGATGTAGCTCTTGTGAAACATCTACCGACTTGCTTGCTGTTGCCTATTAGGCAACCTCCCACTCACCAGCTACCCTTGGTGTTAACCTGTGCTCATGGGAAGTAGTAAGTCTATGTTAGCACACCTTTTTGTCTTTAATGTCTTTTATTGCTATAGATTTTTTTCCTCTACAGAATAGATAAATACAAATTTAATCTATTACCATACATAGTATTGTTTTGTGATGTACAAACAATCAGTAATTTTCAGACAATATTTACCAATAGGGAGACCTTATGAGAAGGGCAGCCAAAAAAACTTCAGTGGTATTGTAAAACTTCCATTAATCCATGGACTACTTTTGTACAAGCTTTAAGTTACGAGAGACTTGAAAGGAATCACTGGCTTCACTTCCTTTCTTACCACTTCGAAATAATGTCTTACGAGCATTGTGACTGAATGGTTGAAAGTACGAACAAATTAGGGTTCCTTCTCTGTCCAAACAGGTGAATCCCACTGCACAACTGAGCTTATGGTTGATGGGGTCCAGACTCATAACTCATTTTTTTTCATTGCCATCTGTAAGGCTTGCTTGTGCTGGAAAGGGAGAAAATTCAGAGCTCTTTGCCCAGAACAGCTTAATCAATAAAAATATGTTCTTAGCCATGGGATTGGAGGGAAACATGAAGATCTGCATCTTCTTGACAGGGATCTTGACTCCATCTCTTGTCAGCAGCATCAGCAATTCTCATTCAGGAACAATTACATTACAGCAAACCCAAAGAATAGCCATTTCAGAGCTGCTTTGAAAATGAAATATTAAAATTGTCCATTTCTTTAGTTATTCAATATTTAATTATTTAAATTATTAAAATAAATCATCGTGGTTTTGCTTAGATCCTGCATGCTGTAAAATGAGTCCTTGCATGCCTTCCAATACTAAATTATTACTTTCTTTTACCCAGAGCAATGAGTACTATTGCCTCAGTCACAGCATCAAGGGTCCAACTAAACACTGATTTTTTAATTTTTGTGTGTTGCAGTTTCTATAGCCTTTGGTTAAAAAACAGTGAGGTTCATTATAGGAAGACCACTTCAAAGACCCAATTTACATTTTTTGACAATACAAATATTCCGAGCAACAAATCCGAGAGAAAAGACCTGGGTTGTTAATCCCATCACAATAGACCTCCCATAACCTCCTGCAAATTCCAGGTGCTTTGGGCAGATTCTTTTTGGCTGATGGGAGCTTTGACTGTTTGCAATGGATTTATAATAGCAGCTCTAAAACTGCGTGTGATGCGAGTGAATTTCCTACAAGATATGTTTATTTTGTGCCTTATTTATTACTGTGAGCTGTTTTCCAGGGAACTGCATGGAAGTGTTTGCTATGCTAACTGATCATCTGGGCCATTCTGGTAAATAGAAACCCTCCAGAATAACTGAATCATGATCTAAGTTTTGTGCCAAACCCTCCAGAATAACTGAATCATGATCTGAGTTTTGTGCTGGTGAATTTTTACACATCAGTGTTTTCTACAGTAACATTGAAAGCTAATTATTCTACAGATTTAGGATTTTCTCTTTTACCTCTTTCTCATTTGATGTGTTGCACTATCACAGCCCTTGTTGGAAAGGTCTCTAATTCACAAAGCAGTGAGTTAGCCTAGTTGGCAGACTCACTATCCTAATAAAAACCCACTCTTCTCATATCTGAAATACCTCACTCTTCTACCTACTCAGGTAAAGCTTTTCTACAATGATGCATGCTAACCCCCTTGCTGTTTTCTTAGAAGGGGAAATAGCGATAGCATTTCCTATTCTACTTGTCATCCCTTTATTCAAGAATTTCACTGAACGTCTGTAAACATTAAATTAATTCAGATGAGACCACAGCCTCTCAAATGATCACTTTTTACACATGCTACAAGTGGGGCACAAATACCTTCCAGAGGCTCACACAATGAATTATTGTCAAAAGCTGAGCCCTGGAGTCCTGAATCCATTTCAGAGTTGCAGAAATTCCTCACACAATTCCCTTGGGTGCTGAATATACAGGATACACAAAATGCAAGTATCTTTGATCTCTGATTTAGCTACTATGTGCTTAATTAAAGACTATTTGTAGTTTGCAGAAAAGATTTCAGAATTTTTATTTATGAGTCTCGGGTTTGTAGGAGCTGATGTAACAACGTGGCAAGGTTATATATTTGCAGAGGCTGTTGCAGTACTGAAGCATTCTGTGACTTTGATGCAGGTGAGTGGGTTTCTAAGACACCTGTTTAAAAAACGCCTTTCTGAGTGGAATATAATTGCAGCACACGCAATTTTAGCTGGTAACATTCAGGTGAATACCTGCTTGCTCCGACTGTCAAAATGCAACCCAAGTTACTGCCCTGAAAATCTTCATCTTACAGCCTCATTTTTAGGGGAAATGCTGAGTCTCTTCACATTCTGATTAAGCTTGTCGCTGATATATTTCTATAGTGAATATTTGAATAGGTTTTTTTTGTTTTGGATTTTGTCTATACGTTTTGTGAAAATGTCTGCTTCCCTCTGAGATAGTCTTAAAAAATTATCCTAGCCTTTCTCATGTGCTCTGTCAGCTGCTTTTTCAAGTTGCATTCATTTGATACTTTCAGTTAATAATAAATCTATCGTCCGATGTCAGAAAGCACTACAGTCCTTTTTCAGCTTGCCAATTTAAGTCTAAAAATTTCTTCATATTTCATCGTTGTCCACCCAGTAAGATTGGTTTTAGGGCTCTACTGTCACATTGCATATATGAAGCATTACTTCAACTTGTACTTGGAAACAATTTGTACGAAATGTGTGGATGCATAATTTTCACTTTTATGATCCCACCGCGTCAGTTCTTTTCTCACGCTTCTCCTGCTGGCACACACCACCTACATACTACCCATCTCCTTCTGGCCTGACTGTCCTACCCGCGTTCCCCCTGCTCTGGCTCACGAAAGCTCCCTTTGGCTGGACACGGCCTCTGCCTTCTTTTTGTGGAAGATTTCTTTTCTTTTCTGTTCTGTGGGTGGAAAGGGACCATAACCACACTGGACATGATGCTGGTGCTGCTCAAGTACTACAGTCAGCATTTACTCCGAAGGGATTGCTATTCCTTTTCCAAGCATTTAAATCTATTCCAAAGAGAAATCACAAATTCTTTCTTAAAGATAATACTTTCCAAGCAAGCTGATCACAAATAACAAAATTAAAATGCTAAATAATTGCAAGAGAACATTATGCACTTGCTTCCATTAAGAATATGTACTTCCTTAAGTGGTTATGAAAGAATATTGAAGTGGACAGATCTGTCCTTGGCATGATTTGACTGTTACATCAGTGGATTTCCATTGATTTATAACAGATAAAAATCTGACCAATTTGACATAGTGGAAATAACTAATACATATTTCAGAGCAACATTGACCTTGCTCCTGACTCTCTTCGTTTCAGTGTGTGAATCAGAGGTAACTACATTTAATTTAATGGTACCAAATATGTTGTTGGCTTGCATTATAAGCAAACTACTTGATAAACACTTTGTAGTATTATTTAAATGAAAGTATTGCACGGACATATGAAAGTCTTTTGAAGAGAAGGATAACAATCATGCTTCCTGGTTTAATGCTGAATGATATAAAAAATGGAACATACATATCAAGTCGACCTCCTCTAGAAAAGCACCGATCTCTCTGTAACTAGGGGCAAACCAGAAATACAGATAATTGGAGGCATATCAAAACCAGCTCTGTAAATTAAAAGTGTTTGTTAAAAATATGCCATTTGTCTCATTTTCTTCTGCAGAGAAATCATCTCTTAACCATGAATATTTCTGCTAAATGAGGTATTTGTTACATTCAACAGGAACAAAGGAAAACACAAATCCTAATAATTTTTTAATGACTTGATTCAGTTATTTTTAACCCCTTGCAAGCAATAGCTTATTTTTCCCTAATTCAGCAGAAATGATTACACCTTCTCATCTAGCACCACCTCCACAGGAAATAGCTATAGAGCATATTGCTCTCCATATTGACAATTTTAAGACTTTTTTTAAAGAATGTGAATCCTGGGATTATTTGCAATAGGACTTTGATGTTTTGTAATTTACAGATCCAGTGTGAAAAGTCTATGGCTTTGCTGTCTATACAGATCTGGATAAATGTAAGTGAGTTCAGATACCACTCCCTGTGGCTTTGGCTTATTAAGGTTTAGTGTTTGTACATGTCCTGCTTACGCTTTGGTGCATACCACGTGTACAAAATCTCTGACAGGGATGGATGAGAAAAGATCATCTCGCAGAGAAGATCGTCAGCAGAGAAGTAAATTCTAGATTCATATTTTTTCTGTGTAATGAGCTTTGTACTTTTTCAATGCACCTTGTTAACGGCACCGGCACTGCTGTAACTGGGATGGTCTAGGGATATAAACAGGACAATGTTTATAGGAGGAGATGAGATGCTTTATTAGGAACAACTTGCAGAGTTGGCCAAATTGCATGTTTTAGATGCACAAGCCTTTCTTCATCTTTCAAATCTGAAAGAAAAGCAGCAGCTTTCAAAGCTAAATGCATGAATACAGGTGCTCAGAGTATAGTTAGAGAAGCGTGAATTAAAATATCTTTGGGGACGTTATCAGAGAAGAGAGAGAAAGAGGTAGATTGCTTTGTAAGGATGTGAAAAATGTATGACTAGTACAGAGTTTGAGTCCCTTTAGTTTCCTGATACCATGTGCTTACAGAAGTCAGTCATCTTTCTATTTATGTTTTTCTGTCTATCAGAATATACTTGCTTCTTCTCAAAAGACAGTACAGAAAGTGAAGTAATTAGTACCTGTTTTGGACTCTGACATCCCAAGTGCAATATACTTGTAAAAATCAGGTTCTTGGGATTTCAAGTTTATATCCAAAAGCAGTGATGAGTTGGCAAAGTTTGGAGTTAATTTTCCTATACCTCAGATTCCTGATGTGAAAACTCATCTTTTTTTTATTTGGGGAATGGATGAGACAATTTTCTTAGGGACAGCATCCTCAGTGATAAACGTGAAACAAGAACTCGACTAAAATCTGGTGCATGCGACAAATATGGCAAATATATGGTATGAAGAGGATGATTAAAAAAAAAGTGAACAGATATTTTAATTCCTGATTGCTATCCAGTCCCTCTGCTGAATAAGGCAAGGATTTGGAGGGAAGGGTGGCATGTCTGTGTGCAATCAAAGGCTGTTGTAGAGGAACATTTTCTAATTTTGGAATACTTGACTTTCCAATTTGAGTAACATTTATAACATCAGGTTTCAGTTTTTGATTAAATGGGATATTCAGCACTGTTGTGCAAAATCGTTATGTTATGTCAGTAAAAATAATAGAATGGGAGAACATGGTGTTGAGCTTGTCAAACCCAGGACTCTGAGTGGAGGCTTCTGACTTTGGTGGTGTGCATGTCCTCTGACTCGTTGTGAGACCCTTGAGAAATTACCCTACCAGCTGTGCCTCAGCTTCCCTGAGGCAGGTGTCTTGGTAAAATAGGGCAGATAATGCATCATGAAATAACAGGACTTCGTAACAGTAGTTTATATTGGAAAATATCAGTTTATGAAATGATCAGCTTTGTATTGCATGTAGATGAATACTTTATTAGGTTAACCTCTGCTTCATTTTGCACGCAACATAATTATTGAATTCACCATTTCTTGATTTTCTTTGTGAAATATCATTACAGGATATGTAAAAAATAAAAGAACACTTAAGTACTAATTATGGAACCATTTCTATTAGGATATTGAAGTTTCATTCAATTTTTCACCTACCTTAAATGTCACTATTCAATTTTTTGTTTTGTATGAAGATCACAGTATATTTTCATCGTATTTATCAGAGAAAAATATTTTTGGAATGTTTAAACTAAATCTATTGCTTTATAATCATCTGTATACTGAAGCTGGGATTAAAAGTTTAGTGTTTGACTGGAAGGGTTGTTTTGCCACTGAACAGCTGGTTTGCTCTCCTTCAGGCTTCCTATATATTAAAATCATTATCAGATAACATCAGTTATATCTTTGAGAGAAGCTAATCAGACTTACTAACAATTTTACTTTATATTGCCATTAATTTTACTTTAATCAAAGTATCTGTTTTCTTAATTTATAATTGTCTTGAAGCTGCCAGATGAGATTAAAGATCCTTTTTCTATCAGTGAGGAGAATGCTGTTGTTAAGCTCTCTGTTGTTCTGCTGCAGAGTTTCGGGAGGCAGGATGGCAGCCTCTTCGTGATGGCTGGTTATTCTGTCCAGGAATTCTCTAAGGCCATTCTCCAAGGCAGGATCTTTTCACAGTAAACCTGCCTTTGTATGGCCTGTAAGGCTGGCAGGCCATTAAATGAGTGATAATTGAGGAAAATCTGTAAAGTCCGTTTTGTTTTGACCTAATTGGCAATCCATTGTTAAACCACTTCATCCTTCTCCAACAAATTGTTCACTTGAGTTGGGCTATCAGTCCTGATAGCTGATCAGGTGTTCATCAATCAGCTGTTCATGCTGATCTTGCTGACGGAGTAATTATTAAAGTATGTCATACTATTAGTAAAGATGGTGTATTGCATAATGTGTGTGTTTGTGTCATGTGGGGGGTAAAAGATTTCTTTATAATGATATAGAAATCACTGCTGTAGGAGAAACACCTACTAGAAAGTTTCCACTTGTTTGGCATTTCCTTGCTTTTTAGGATTTACGTTGGAAAAAGTATTAAGTGACCTCCAGCCAAATGTGTTATGGAATATTGTGTAATAGATGTCACGGTCAAAACTGTAAAACACGAAGAACACGCTTCCATGGTGCTCCATTGCAGAGAGGTTTGGTGGGAATGGTGAGACTGGTGTGCACAGAGAGCGAGTGGGGATGTCTGGATGCAGAAGGAATGGAAGGGACGGCAGAAAAGGGGTGTAGGATCAAAACACATCTCAGGACACCCCAATCAGGACGAGCCTGCACCCAGACTAAAATGAAGGACAAACTGCAGACGGGGAATCACCGAGATCTTCATCGAGAGGTAATTGCAGAAAGATGAAGAGTAGGGCTGGAGCCCATGGAGAGACAGAAATCATAGCCCAGTGTCAGCTCTGTATGGTACAAAAAACACCCAAACCCAGCAGCAGGCTGCAAGCCTGGGAAGAAGATGGGGGTGTGATGGGGCTTTTCCCAGCATTGCTGTGGGGAGCCCTGGTCCAGACGGTGTGGCCGCAGCTGTGCTCCTTGGTGCCCAGCCACGGGGCAGCGTGCCTGGGCACGCTCGACTTGGTGTGTGGGAGTGTGTGCGTTGGAGGGGGTGAGCGAGTGAAATCAGTTCTGTTTTTAAATCATCTTAAAATCACCCCACCTCGTGTTGAGCTATGTTAAACTGTGGCTACAGCATGGCAAATGTATTTGCTATGCTGTGACCTTGCAGTGTGCATAAGGTGAGAGCGCAGCACGGCTGATAAAGCACAGCATTTTTCACATTTGGGGCTGTGCCCTGTAGAAGTAGCTGTCTGAAAAGAATTAATGGGAGTGGGTCAGATACGTGAGGGGAGAGGGAGTATTTAAATGTTTGGCAGGAGATCAGGGGTGGGTATGAGTCACATTTCCGGCATGGTACGTATTTTTAGCATTTACTCCTTATGCTGTATCTTTTCTCATTTTTACAATAAATAAATACGAACCCCGTGTGCACCTCGGTAGCACCGGTCTTCTTTTTTGCATTCAGCAAAGCTGTTGTGGAGAGTTGGTGGTCTTGGGAGTGGGGCCTGCCTGGTCTCTGTGTTTGGTGGAGAAGGGCAGCAACCACTTATTAGCCCCACAGATCTTCAGTTTCTCTGTCCTGCTCAGAAAGCCCTTTGTGATCTTTCCCTTCTCTCTCCAACCATTAAATGGAAATGTGACATGCAACCACTGAGAGACGAAGCTCTGGTTTCTCCAGGCTCCTGAGAGTCAGACTGGAGGAGCGGGCTGGAGTGCATGTAAAGAGCTGGTGAGATCCGTACATCCCTTGTGGCTCTTTTGAAAGAAGAAGAATCACGGCAAACTCCAGGATTTTATCATTATAGACATTTTATGTCTTTTAATTCTCTCCTCTCTAGATGAAGGGGAGGAGACCTGTTCTGTGTGACTAGCAGTTAGGGAATAAAAGGGAACGCATGGTTTTCCTGCAAGTCAAATCACCATTCTATCTCAGATGTTATTTCTAAAGTTTTTATATATTGATATGACTACTAATTAAAAAGGCAAAGAAATAATATTTAAAATAATAAAACATGTTTTTGTATATTTAGTTAAGCATTAAATGTACCATCTCTGCACCAAGGTGTGTTTAATACCATGACCGAGGGCTTCAGGTTGTCTGCCTGAAATGTGGGTGATACTACTATGCTTTGAACTAAGGATATTTGAGCATCTCTGGGTCTTTGGTCAAAGGATAGAAAAGATTCAAATTTCCCGTTATTTGTTTGAATTAGTAGTATAGTGAAAACTCTACCTGGCATTGTAAAAAAAATGTGCCCCACTGCAGAGTTGCACTGATGAACTGATACCAGAAGCAAAAGGCAGAGGGGATGGTCTTGTGGTGCTGACAGTTCAGATTTGTACAACCACTTCACCTCAGAGTTGTGTGGATTAGTTTGTCCTTAAGTTTCTGCAGATTTTAAGAAAAACAAAAACATCATCAGCATGTGTTTGTGCTTCACAGAGGAATGTGCTTAGGCCTTTGCGTATGCACAACTGTCAACCAGTATGTCCAAAATTAAACTACTTCTCTCTAGAAAAACAGTTTCTAAAGTCTTTGCTACTTCCTCATATTGTTTTGCCAATACAAGTGGCAGGTAATCTTTTTTAATTACCTTTAATTTGCTAATGAATCATGCAGATTTATCAATGATAATGGGAAAACAAGCCTACTTCTGCCTAATGAATTGGCATGCATTATGCCCGGTAAACTGAAAAGAAAGAACAAAATTTTAATCATTTTTTGAGTTTTTTATTTGTCGTATTCTTTACTCCTTCTTCTTATACATTGTTTTCTTTTTTTTTTTTTTTTTAGGATTTTGAGGTGTTTTTTCTCAGGACCTATCAATCTGCAATTGTCTGAATTCATAGTAACAATACATGCAAGAAATGTGTGCATTATATATTCTTTTGAAGTAAGTTACAAAAAATTGTATTTTTATACTGTGGGTTTTCTTTTTTTTTTTTTTTTAGGATTTTGAGGTGTTTTTTCTCAGGACCTATCAATCTGCAATTGTCTGAATTCATAGTAACAATACATGCAAGAAATGTGTGCATTATATATTCTTTTGAAGTAAGTTACAAAAAATTGTACTTTCATTTAGAAGAAAGTAGGGTTAGCATATAGTTTATCACTTTGCTCTTGGACCGATAAAAGCAACGCCTAGCTTTCAGTGAGTAAAGAGGGGATGGGAGGTGATAAATATAAACGTACTTGACCTTCTAAGTCCCTAGAGGTTTGAGCTGTAAATTTTCTTCATCTTGAATCAGAGCAAAATTGGGCTTCTGTCTCCTAAAGTTCCCTTTCATGTCATTTTGGTGTACTCATTGTGTAGGACTCTGCTGTGGGATGTTCTGTAGAAGCAGGTGTGTGAGCATAAATGAATGTTTTAATGCATATTTTTATCATCCTGTGGCTACTTATGCAGTTTGAAAAATAAAATGATGGTTATTAACTAATTGGAAAAGTGTGTTTTCTGTGTGTCCTGGGACTGTGGATTATAAAGAAAATCCCTCACATAGAAAAATCTTTTTAATAATAACCTACTAAACCTATTAGTAAGCTTCATCAAGGCAAGAAGGTCAGTTGCCCCCTGAGGATGATTTGCCTCCTCTTTCACCACTCCCATAATTAGCTTCCTTATTGTAAATGTTTGCCATGGAGCAGCCGAGGGCAGGGCTATTAATCAGGAGAAGCGGGTGCTGTGGTCTGCAAATGCTCGTCTCAAGGTTACAGCAGCACTGCCCGTGGTCGCCCGGTCTCTGGGACCCTCGCAGCGATAGTCTGAAAAGAAACCCTTCTCTGTGTAGTTACCTGGTGCCACGCTCTCCACTTCTACCCCCAAAAGAAAGGACCTGTTTTTAGTAAAGGCTGAATTTTCTGCTAGGCTGAAGGCAGCAGGTTGTATAGACCAGATCTGAAATAAAGGTAAGTATTGGTTTTATTGGTGTCACCTGATTTTCCTCCCTTTTTTCACTTCAGGCTCCCGGCTGATTTATGCCTGCTGGGGGTGTCAGACCCATCGATTTTGGCCAATCTGGCAGCTTGCTAAAGGGCTTATGTTGGTACTTTGGGAACATACTTTTCCAGCCTGAAATGCTATGTATCTGTCCTAGAGGAGAAATTTGTTTTGCAGCATGAGCTAGCAGGAGAAAAATGGTCATCGCTGTGTGAAGCGGATGCTGGGTTGCTTAGCTAGGGACAGAGGAAAAGAATACCAAAATGTTCCTCTCCTGAGCCATGCAAATCGTCAGGCTGTGATTTCACTCATGGCACAGTATTGGCTTTAACACTAATGAAACTATGCACGGGAGAGCAGATGGATGAGAGCACGCCACAGAAAACCAGCATAAACTCTGTTGAACCCCAGGCAGAATTTACGGAGCCGATTGCTGGAGGGAAGTGGTGCTGTGCAAAAAGGCGTGTGTGTCTGGTCTCTTCTGGGTCTTTCACGGGAAGAGTTCAGAAGACTGGGCATGCATGCAGGACTTTTTCCTTTTCATGTAAAGAAGATACTATTTTTTTTCTTGTGGTTCTGGGTAAAATAATTACCTAGTTAAACTAGAAAAAATATGTGCAGGAATAGACAAGGAGGGAAATTGTCCCACTTGCCCTGCTGCACGGTCAGCAGGCTTGTGCATGACTGCTTAACCCAGCTCAGGACTTGGTGCAGTCACCAAATTCAGACTAAAAAGCCAGGATGATGCAAGCTTGTGTGGGCTCAGCAATTTGAAAAGAAAGCCTGTTCTGCTTGTCTTCTAGTTGTAACTCTTTTTCTCTTGAGTGAGATCCTGAGAGGCATTTTTTCATCTGCTGGCATTTGAAGAATTTAGGAAAATGTGTACTTTATGCCCTGTCTTTTAATGCTATGATATTTTAATGAGCAGGCACTGGGAATTAGTACTGTGACATTAGTTTTGGGTGAGTACTTTGTAAAATCTTGGCCCTCTGCATGAGGGAAAGGTTGTTCTCGGTCTCATTGGAAATGCAGTGACTTTGTTCCATTACTGTCAGAAATTTGTTTTCTCTCAGCCTAACCCTTTTCTAAGAATGATCTGCTTTTATTTCTGGTGTACAAACACATCTGTTTTGATAGTTTGTGGGTTTTTTAATAAATTGTATCCAAAATGAGCATCCAAGTCAGAGAGATTATATATAGAAATACGTAATTGCCCTTCTGTGAGTCTATTTAGGTGTCAACAAGCTGCCTATAAACTCCATTTATAACAATTAGGTAATTTGCACATTGTTTGCTAGAAGCTGTCACTGTGAGAGGATCAAAGGTTGGGCTTGTTTGTATTGCGGTTAACAAGCTTGGCCAAATGTAGCAAGTACCTTCTCCAGCAGAGGGGTTGGAGAGCACTCGCTATCGGTGCTTTCGTTAAGCTGGAGGCTGGGGGGTCAGCAGCGGCTGCTGGAGAGTGCTTGGCCATGGGCACCAAACACTGCTGGAAGGCTTGGGGATTTGAAGTGGATGGTCCCGAAGCTGTGCCTCCTGCAGTGTGTTACGCAGTAGTTATGTAGCGGTACGTATGTCGTGTCTTTGGGTGTCTGTGGTTTAACTATGGCCCCAGCAGTGGCAGCGGCTCTAGTCATTTGTTTGACTTGGACTGATGCATTTTGGTGTGTTTGAAAAGATTACGCTCAAAACCGTCACATTTAACAGGGAGCTAACCTAATGGTCTATTAACTGCATATCTTGCCCCATTAACGATATTTAGTACTCTTTCTTATCACTGTTTCAAATTCACTACCATGTTTAGCATCTGGCACTGCAGTTTAAATTTACTTAGGAAATGGTCCAATTTCTTCTAACTGTGTTGGGTCTGTGGGCTGACTTGAGACACCAGTCGCAAACCCTTATCTTCCCTCACTGTGGGAGACAAATAATCTGGGAAAGCAGAACTACTTTGTGAGGCGTTGTAGGACAGAGAGTGCTTTAAGGGCCAGGCTCTCAGGGGAGCTGTGCATCCTCTTTCAGAGGAGCCATGCATCCCCCTGGCTGAGGACAGGAGCAAGAAGTCTTCCAGAAGACGTTGCCGTGCAGGTCCCTGGACCACAGGGAAGGTGCTGGGGTCTGAGCCAAGGGCAGAACAAGGCTTTAGTTACGAATGCCGAGCGTTTTTAAGCCAGGATGTTTTGAAAGTCTGGCCGCAGGTGTGACTGGTGCATATGGCCTTTTATTCCCTGGCTGGTACTTCTGTTCCATGTTCCTGATGCGACAGATGAGAGCCTACAGCAATGGCAGTCCAATGTTCGACCTTTTCAATAAATACTGTTTACAGCAAAATGCAGTTCTACACTCAAAGATTGATTACTTTAATTGTCTTTACCTAATAAGAAATATACAACATCTTGTAAGAAAGCAAACAATCTAATCAAAGTGCCTTAGAAGAGCAATGGGTCCTTTTACTTTTTACTCTGGCCAAACCAGAAGAAGTTATTTTGCTTCAGATTAACTTCCTCAACATCTCTGTGTTAAGTAAATCAGCCTTCTCACAAGTGTTTCAGATTGACATGCAACAAAATAATTAAATCTTCATATTATTTAACTTGAGATTACTTACTCTCTAAGCATGTCTAAAAAAAAAAAAGAATGTTTCATTTAAAAATGAAAATTTGAAATACTTTATTTTCTGAAATATTTCCTTGTGGCTTTTTTACATCAAAATGCTTCAATAGATTAAACAATTAAAACCTGCCTTTTTAATGGAACTATTTAAAAAAAAAAATTTTTTTTCCCCATTCTCTGCAGCTGGTTTGGAATCACACCCTGTATTTTTACCCCCTTATTTTAATTCTAGTACCATTTAGACAAGCATATGCTTGGAAATAAAGTGTATTTATTTCCACAAACTGGTATTACTTCAGCATTAAATTTCACCTTTCTCAAACATACTAAATTATCTACTCAAAGTAACAAAGTACTCAGGACTTTGTTTTAGGTTAAAAAAGAAAAAAATTAAACCTTGCAAAGAATAGCACAATATATCAATTTTGATTTTTTTTTTTTTTTAATTATTTTAAATTTATTAGTTTTGAAAGGGCAGATTCTCATGCAGAGTATGGACACGTTGATCACTGTGTGCCTGGCAGCTTGTAAATGCCAAGTACTTATTAGATGTTTATAAAATTATTTTCAAGCACTTCAGCTGATGAGTAGCTTGCAAATTGAGCCTCTTTTTGTGAAGAATATATGATGTATATGCACGTAATTGGTATTCCTGCACTTTCAAAATCAGTGAGCCAGGTCTCAAGACACCAAGAACAACTTGAGTGAGTTGAGTTAGTCTAAAACAATTAGCAAAGCTTTCTAGTTTTATGCCTGTTTTATGCTGCCAGAAGCCCCCCAGGCACTCTGTCCTTTCTTTGGGTGATAGGTGTGTGTTGTCTGATGTGCTCCATCCCCTGCTGACACCGCTGGGTGCTCCCTTTCCCGTGCCATCACCTTGCTCCTCGTTGCCTTCCAGCTGTCATTGTCTCAACCCTCTTCCACAGATTCTGTATTTCCATATTTCTCGCCTGGCCTTTAATTGTGGCATGGTGGTGTTTTCCTTGGGAGTGAGGCTGCTCTCTCCCTCTGAAGTACCAGAGGGCTTCAGCCCCCTTGATAGTAACTGGGATTTGCAGCTCTTCATCTGGGCTTTGTGAGGCTGGTGGGAGGAGAAAAAAACCAAAAACCACTTTCAAAGCCGCTAGAACTATGACGAATCTCTGAGAATCCTTCATACTTTGTTAATGTATTTATGTATTTCAAAAGCTGGAGATCAAGCTACTGTATTTATCTTTAATGTTATGTACATGCATAAAATTTAAAATTACTGTTTAGTGACCTCATTGTAGAAGGATGGTGAGAAGCAATCCCACAGGAATGCAATATTCTTAATTCTGGGTTCCTCCGTTTATATTTTTACTTTCTTAGAAATTAAGGTGTCTGTGTTCAGCAACAAACTTTAGGCCAAATAGCTGAAACACATATTTGGGGTCTTAATTTGGGACAGGAATTTGACATTTAGCTATCTTTGTACAAATGGCTTATCTTTCAAGTGCTGAGCATCCCCAGGCCACTGCGTAAT
Source organism: Aptenodytes forsteri (assembly GCF_000699145.1). NCBI lineage: Eukaryota > Metazoa > Chordata > Aves > Sphenisciformes > Spheniscidae > Aptenodytes > Aptenodytes forsteri. Next base: position 10,040,073 of record NW_008796218.1, on the reverse strand, counting down.
TGGCAGAGGTTGCTAGGGGTAAGCAGCTCAGGAAATCAGGTCACTCCTGTTTCGGTGACTGAATCTGGAATTTAGTCCACCAAGTTTGTAAATGTTGCCCTAACTAACTAAATAAATAATATTGCTGACTTGGCAGGCTTTGGACAGTTTTAGTTTGACATGCCACATGACACCGTCACTCTGTTTTCCAGGCTGGTCACTACATGTGTTAGAAATATGGATGGGAGGCTGACTGAGCACAGAATTCAGTGTGCGTCTTCGTGGAAAATACCGCACAGGACAGATCTCCGTGTCTGTGCTCAGCACGTCCTTCCTAAGCGAATGGGTTCACAAGCCAGTAATTGAGGATGAGCATGGAGATGGGATTTGCCCCGGCAGGGAAATGATTCGCAGCAAACGTGGGTTTGGGAAGGGCGGGCTGCCCACAGGGTCCAAGCCACCGCTGCAGATCGGCGCCTCTGTGCGGTTTGTGGTTAATGGCAGTTTGACTAGGACGCGTGGCACGCAAGGCTGGGTCTGAAACCCTTCTAGAGACAGCAAAGAAGGTAAAGTGGGGAAATCAGCATGCCGCAGGAAAGTAAAGTTTGGGTAACTACCTTAAAATGCTTATTTCTTACTAAAAAAATTAAAAAATTGGTGCTCAGGTAAAGTAGATACTCAATATTTTGGATGGAAACTTTCTTGATGATGCTTTATGACTCACCTAGCTGTTGAAGTGGTTGGTTGTTGTATTTCAGTTTACCTAAGGAGAGATATTGAATTTTATATATATATATATATAAAATAAAATATAGAA
>NW_008796218.1:10012047-10038750 GCF_000699145.1 Aptenodytes forsteri | reverse complement strand
AAATAAAATATAGAAAGAAACATATCAATTATCTACCTGAAAATGCAGTAGTGGGTTTTACTTATTTATTTTTAAAGAACTGGCTTGTCTGCAGGCAAGCCTGCTTGTTGAATTGTGAGCTAGCCGGTAGCCAAGCAGCAGGTCATTTACCAGAGGTCATTGATCACTGAACACCGATTCCTCCTCTGCCTCTTCTTCTAAGGGAATGGTAGTATCCTTGGGTTATTTGTCTAAATGGTGTGCAATTTTTTTTTTTGGTGTTATATCTTGTAAGTAGGGAGCAATGTTATTCTCATAATCGGTGCAAACCTTACCCTAGCATTTATTTGTCTTTGTTTAAAGAGACCACATTTCCCTGAAGGAACCATAGGCCAGCAAGGACTAATTTTGCTGGAGTTTGAGAAAAGTTGTAGTTAAATCACCAGGGATTGTTCCTCTAAATCCCCACAGCAGGCGTGGTTTGGCTGCAGGTCGGCTCAGAGGTTGAATCAGCACAGCGCAGAATGCCTGAAATCTTATGGAAGACTGAATATGCTAATTTATTTTTAATCTTAAAGCCCTTCGCCACACTGAGGGGACCCACTGAATGATATTTGTTGCCTCCCAAATGTTGTTTTCACTTAGCTCGTTATGGTATTTCGCAAATAACTGAAATGCATACCTCTAGGCATGTTGTGTGAAACCAGGCGCAGAGTGACAGCATGACTGATGTGCATCTACAATTCAATAAAGTTCCTGAAGAGTTCTTTTTTCATATGATAGTGCCAAGAGATCTCAAAGACTTTGATGTTGACAGTTACAGTAATTACACTGCATCCATTATGTTGTTCTTGGTAAATTAGATTTCCCGAGTTGGCCTGAGCAGAGGTGCAGTGTCTCCTATTTTAACCTGCTGTCTGTAATCCACTCAATTTTTCTACATAGTGTATTTTGATCTACTGAGTATGACATTTAAATTGGGGATTTTTTTCCGCCTAGATTACTTGCATATATATAGTACGCTTTGTTATTGATTCTTAACGTATCTCTTTCCATATGATGGTGATACCTGAAGAATGAAGGTGACTAACACAATAGCTTACAGGAAAAAAAAAGCTACAGCCAGGAACCTAATAAATAAATAAATATTCATGTATTTCTCATTGGAATCCAGAACGTATAACTTGTCTTTGGTGGTATGCATGTACTACTTTCTATTGCTTTTACACCTGGCCTGACTGGATGTACTGCTGGGTGATTTCTCAGATTTCTCATTTAGACTTTCTGTTTCTCATTAGCCTCGAGTCCCTGGGAAAGCTGGTGACCAAAATTAAAAAAAAAAAGTTGATGATTTCTGGGGTATTTTTTATGGGGTTTTAAAAAATACCACTATGTTTACAACAGGTTGGCATGTGTTCATGTGATTCATTAAATTAAAAAAAAAAAGTTGAATAAGAAGAAAGCAGGCCATATTTTGGTTGAAATAGTTCTCACAAACAAACTGAATTGACAGCTTGGATCAACTCATGGGTTTTTTTTTTCTGCTCCTGCTGTGCAAAACCTTACTCAGATGATAAAAAAAAATTGTGCTTTCACGATAGAACACAACTAACCACACACAGGGAGACAGAGCTTAAACACATCCTGGCTCACCCTGCAGTATAGGGTCCCTTTTTAATCCTCTGTTATTCTATAGCATTGTTTCTTTATCATGGGGATGATAAATGTGTAGTATTAACTTTTTAGCTTAAAGCTAAATTTTGCACTGCCACAAACCATCTTATTTCATAGCGGTGCAGCCTCGTTGTGATAGTGCAAACTGAGATCCTGTGATTGATGCTATTAAGTCATGTAATATACCGCGTTCTGTTGTCAAAATTTATTTTTGTTATTGTCAACATTTTAATATGTCTAGGCAGAGTTTTAAATAATTGCCACAATAAAAGAAGCTTTTGGATGTGAAACATGGTGCCTGGTGGTTTGCAGAATGTGACTGAAGCGTATTTATCACTTTGAAATGACAATTTCTGAGATGACAAATCTTCGATTCAGGCAGAAAATCGTTATCATTTAGTTTTTTAATTAGAATTCTGGAAACATCCCTTGTACTATTTTAAGTACCACCTGTTAATGAAAAAGCAGTAGTCAGTGAAGAATGAAATGAATTATTAGTCTTTATTTAAGTTTCAAATCAGTTTTAGTAAAACCATGAAAAATAAATTAATGTGAAAGTCAACAAGACAAACCTTTAGACTGTGACCGGAATTTACAATCTCATTTCTGCCCTCTCCTGCAAATAAAGCATTTGCCCTCAGTTTAAGGTAATTCAAAATAGCATTTGCCTTCTAGCCCAGACACCAAGGTAGGGGGTCTCTCAGGTGTCCCTCTCCTTGTGGGGCCAGAGGTGTCTCCAGCAGGTTGAGGGACTGCCTTGGGAGAGTTGTTCACCTTGCCATGCTCTTGTTACGCAGGTGCAAAGGAGCATTTTGGGTGTTCCTTGGGGATCCATTGCTGCCGCTCAGGTCTGAACTGGTGTTGGGCATAGGTAATCGTGAAGCCAGTATTTGTCTTGATTTTTTTAATCTTTTTTCCCCCCTCAGCTGCTTTTCTTTGCTCTTTCAAGGTAGCCTGTTTGGCATCGTGCAAAAAAGATTTTCTCCTTGGCTAACTTTTGGCCAATGAAGCTCTCATTCTCTATTAACTGTCCGTGCTGGCTCACCTTTGCTCTGCAGGTGATCCAAGCTCCTGCCTGGGATTATTAGAGCATTAAAAAGGGGGACAAAAGCAGACAGAGCTGCAGTAGATGCAGTGTGAGAGCTGTTGGGGAGCAGGTTGCACTAGTGTTCCTCTTGGGTCTTGCAGGGAAGGACAGACCCTGGAGGAGAAGGTGGCAAAGCAGCACCATTCATTGAGAGAATTTTAAAAATCACAAGGTAGACATATCTGAGCCAAATGAATATTTGAAAAAATAATTTACAGAGTTTTTTCTGCTTGTGCAAGTGTCATGAGCCTCTTCTGATTTTTTTTTTGTATGTTCAACATCCACATTTTAACTCTCTACTGTATGCATAATTTTAGTTCTACTGAATGGTGGTTCATCCATGAAGTCACCAGTTTACTGTAACGGTGTCCCGATCGATGAAAGAAGAGCAGAAGTCTTTGAATGAAAATTACTTCTCATAAGTGTGATGTGTCACCTCTGTGGCTATGTTTGTGAGCATGCTTCCCCATTTTCCTGGCATCCAGGCCAGTAAATCTTGACAGTGAGGAAGAGCGTGTGTTGAAAAAGTACCTGGAAGTTGCATAAATCTGACTTAAGGAATTTGCTTAAGCGCTGTCCTGATCTGTGCAATAAGCCACCTGTCAGGAAGGTTATGGGAAGAAACTTTCACCTTATGCTTCTGATCTTACCTGGAGCAAAGCCTCGGATGGTCAGGCTTTCTTTTTGGTAGCATCAGGGACTCGGATCTTAATGCTGGTGTTTTGGCACCTGAGCAACCCTTAGTTGACAATAAGAGTAATGAACGGCTGCATGACCTGGCAGTTTTAGCACCTTCTTCCTTCATGCCTTCTCTCTTCATATATCTTTCTTTCAATTTTAAAAAATACTCTGTATTCATTAGTTTCCCCTCATTTGAATTATCTCATTTCAGTAGCAATTCCAGCATAAAGCAGGTTAATGGAAAACGTTCTTAAATGCTATATAGTGCATGTGTTTGACAGTGTAGTAGTAATGCTCCTAAAATCCTGGTTAGCCCGAGAGCTTTAAAATCCAGATATTCAGATATACTTAGATAAATGCAAAATGTTTGCGTAGTGTATGTACGAAGGAAAAGCCTGAGTAGGGCATCATCTTTCTCTTTTTGTTAAAAGTGACCATGCATGTCTCGAAAGATTAACTGAGTGGCTGGAAAGAAATTAGGGTCTGGTTTGGTTAGAGGCTGTTTTTGGAAATAGCTTCCAGAAATTTTTAGAGAACAGAATCTTATGAAACTTTAGCAAAAAGAGCAGCAATCAAGTGACAAGAAGTATCATGGCAGTACCCTAAGTGGGTCACAGAGCCGGGCTTTTTTGGGGTTTAGTTCTGAGTTAAATTAGAAGTTAGAAAGATGGATTTCAGTTGGGGATCCAAGGGGGAAGCATTTTCAATTGCTTTCCTACCAGAGCTATTTTTACCATTCTGTAAGGTGCAACGTGACAGACCACGTGAGTCCCGTGAACTAGAGCACAGCAGAAGACAGCCAAGCAAACCATACTGCTATGGAGGAGAAAATACATCTTATTTGGCTTGTTTTAAACTTTTCAGAGGGAATATTTTAATCGTTTTCTATCATGAGCCCCAAACCTTTCTATAGGACTTTGAAGATTTAAATTAGGAGGTCCACCAACTTGTGCAGTGCTGTTCAGGCACCATCTGGAAATAGCAGCATCTTTTCTTTCTAATAATGCCCTTTGTTCCAGGCAGTGCATCTTATTTTTGAGAAACCGGTTGCTCACTTCAGCAACTGTTAACTATTTACTGGTTTTACAATTAAAGTGACTTCAGCTATTACTAAAAAATTATTATGCCTGTAGCAGTGATCCTGCTTTTTTTTGTATGATTTTTTTTTTTTTAGGACTCCTGCCATTTCACAGGGAAGATGTTGATGTCTAATTACTTGACAGAAAATGCCAATACCTTTATCTTAGGGAAAAGAATCAACTTTTTAATACCACACCACTGATTAGTACTGACATTTTTCGTGTTTAGGCAGCCAACGCAAGAGCAGAGCTACAGTCTACCTGCTTTATCCATGTGTTTGGGTCTTTGTGAGCTTTGAGTTTGCTCCATTTGATGCCTGTACTTGTATGTTGATGCCTGTAAATTAAATACCGAACCACTGTAGAATATATAACTTGCATGTGAACGTGTCAGAGAAGTGCAGGGGTACAGCCTGTATAGGACCAAGCTCTCCATATGAGGGACGGGGCTTCCCAAATGATGCAGAGAGGTCCATCGCTCTTGCAGGGAAATAGGTGAGGAGCAGATGCAGGCACCTGCATCCTGGTGGTGGTCTGAGTGTGCATCGCTCACAGGGGAGCCTGGAGCTGGGCTGGGAGCGAAGGTATTTCTCCAGTATTCTTGGGAACCCCACAGTCTGCCAATGTTACCATTTATTTTTCAGATTCAGAAGCAGATGTCATATTTGCATTTGTATAACTTTTCTTCTGGATTTTTAATTCATGACAAAAGTTAGATTTGATTGGGCAGTTATTTAACCTTTTTACCACCAGGGACTGGACTCCCCCTTTGGGCTTTTAGCCTCTTGTACTCCGTCAGTGGGGGTGGCTGATTTTTTTTTATTACGGACAGTAATGGTGTCCTGTCAGACAAGTATTTGCAGCAATTTCCAAGAGGTGAGAAAGTGAAATGAGGTGACATATTGCTATAAACTTGAGCTATTGCCACTTTTATGCAGCAAAGAAAAGATTCTGAAAATAAAGGCTAATGAGCTGTGCAAAGCACAATGAAAGTCATAGAAAATGGAAGTAATTTTTAAACATTTGCATGATAGTTTCTAGCCTGAGCCAAGTCCTCATCTACTGTAGAGCAGAAAAGGAGCTTAAGAATTAATTACCCAGTTGATAAGCACAGGTCATTAAGATGTAATTTTTAATTGTAATGTATATTGCGCTTCATGTTGAATATCCACTGCAGGTCATAGCAAAGTTACAGGTTGATTTGTTGTTCAGAAGAATTTAGTCGCTGCTCCGTCAGCCTGACTTGACCTCGGGAAGCTCTCTGACAGCTCCCTGGCAGCTGAAAGCTTCCTTCATAGGAAAGTGATTTCCCTCCTCTTGAGGGAGGGCCTTTGCTACATTTGTAAAAGGTCGGAATCAAAGGGCAATATTGAATAAAAAAAAAAAATCAGGCTTTTTTTTAAAGGGATTGCCTTTAAATTGATAATTTCTGAAAAGTCAGTACATAAGAAAGAACAAATTAAGACAATGTATATAAGGGTTTCTTCCTAGTTTCTGTCCTTTTTTAAGTGGAGAGAGAGGAAAAAACCCCAAAGCCTTAAAAAGCAGTTCTCTCTGCTGTCCCTTTACCTTCAGTGCTGTCAAGCCTGCTCAGGAAAAGAATTTTTGTAATCTAAGAAAGAAACATCCACTTTACGTGGACTCTTTCTCAGCAAGAGCTTATGTTTGTAGTCTCATTCATTGACATAAAGAGAAGTGCCCTCCAAAGAAGGATGTGCCACATTTCAACTCAACACTTGTCTATTAGCTCATTCATGGTAGTGGATCTTATACATTCACTGATTTAACCTTTGTGCATTCTGGGGCCAAGTAATAGACTTTGCTTTTTTGGATTCAGAAATTGCATTGTATACCAGGATGGATAAACACTGGTTATTTGGTGCAAGTCTTGAAGAGAGAATATAATTTGGACTTGATTATTGTTTTGTTGCATTTTTAAAAAAAGGTTTGTTATTTACTCTACTTCAAATGTCAAGTGGTCTTTTCGGACAATCTCTTCAGTGTGACCAGAAATTTTTCTAATCTGAAAATCAGTAAGATATTGATTTTTTTTTTTTTTTTAATTCAATATTGCCTTTCAATAATAAGTTGAAATTAAGCAGTTTTAGGGTTGTCTGGACATGATGTCAGCCACTTGGGTTGCGTTCTACTTAGCTACTGCCACATAATGTACCCTGTCACAGCTGATGCTTCTAGCACATATACGTATCAGGTAGAGCCGATGCTGTGATAATCAGTAATTCTTGGATTTAATTTTCTTCTCTGAAACTGTTTTGGTGTATAACATGGAGTAATCCATGTGCTCTCTGCTCCTAGGCTTGCTCATCTGTAAAATGAGCAGCACTCAAAGGAGTAACGCTCATGCGCTCAGTTAACAGTAGCAGTGGCTAAAGATGCTCATGCCACCAACCTGTTTGTTACTGTCTCTCTGCTGGAGGCTCTCACACCTGCAGCCCCAGAGGAATACGCACCTGCATGCCAGTGTTTTGGTGCCTTAGACTTCTGCCGAAGCCCCGATGCGTGTGTCTCCCCTCCAGTGGGGGAGCTGAGTTTCAGGCAGGGTGGCAAAAGCTGCCACCGCTGCAGTGGATTGAGTTGCTATCCTAGCGCTGGTAGAGCGTAGTCCAGAGGGTCTTCCTCCACTCACAGGTTACAGCATCAAATGTTACATGCAAAAAACACTCCCTTGAAGATGTGCTTGGTTTGGTGAGCAGAAAGCTTTTTGGCTCAAGGGAACATTCACAATTACCCAACCGGCATATCAAAATATATTGTATTATGTAATTTAGTGCACAGGTCAACCTTTTGAAAGCACAATTTTTTTTTTTTTAAAAAGTTCTGGAGCCAATAATTTTTTTTTCCTTTGTAGAATAATCTACATGGCTTTTAGCAGGGATTCTCTTCAGTCTCCTCTTGTATTTCATTTTGCAGGGGGACCTTAAACTCTGAAAGCTTTATTAAAGGAGTAGCTTGTAGTTAAGAAAATACAATTTTATTACATATAATAAGAAAGCTGTACTATCACTGACTTGTAACTACTAGTGGAAAAACTAAGTTGAGTCCACATTTCCTGTACTTTGCTGCCTAACTCCCAAAGAGTATAAGCAGATCAGAGTTTGGCCCCAAAACTCTTCTCATATTCGTTCAGAATTTGGTACCACCCTTACAGTCTGCCCTAGCTGCAGAAATTTAAAAAAAAAAAAAAAAAATTAGTCCTCTAAAAATGTGATTTGCTTAAAAATCATGGGATTTTAAAATGTTTTCATGCTTTGGTAGTGCATTCCCCCAAATGCATGTTCCCAAATGACCTTGAATTTTTTTGCTACATTGCTCATTAAATCATTTGCTGATGCTATAGCAGTGTAGAACTGGCAGCTTTGGTATTGCAGCTTTGGTATTGCATGTTCCCAAATGACCTTGAATTTTTTTCTCTACATTGCTCATTAAATCATTTATGCTGATGCTAGCAGTGTCTATATAAACTTCCCTGAATAAACACAATTCCTTTACAAAAGTTTGTATAAATGTGTGTGTACAAATAAATAGATAAGCAGTGTGCTAAAGCAGGCTGTCAGGCTCACAAAAACATTGATCCTAAAAGTGTTGCTGAATAAGTTATAAAAATAATAAATAAATAAATAAATAAATGTCATTCATTCACTTAAACTCTGTGAATAATCTGATAACCTCAAGCAGAAATGGTAACAGGTACATTCAGTGGGAGCAAGGACAGGAGCCCCAAAGCACATTCTTGTTTCTATATGATCATGTGCAATTATCCTGCAGCACCGCACGGCAATGAAATCCTCCTCAGCCATGCTCCTCTTTCCTGCATTTCCTAATGATCCGGCTGAACATCTGCTCTGTGAATCCAACATACAGATGATGCAGCTGGAATTGCCGGTGGCAGAATTGTTTCCTCAATGACAGGAGCGTGTTATTTTACCCTGGTTAATCTATTGTCTCTTACACTGCTCTTCACCTCCATCCCCGCTTGCTGGACACGATTAAAGCATCCTGACAGAGCTGCCTGTGTGGCCAAGGAGACGTGTTTCACCCCCAGGCAAGGCTGGCACTTGGTACAAGTCACACCAGTCTGTCGGTTCCTGAAGCAATATTGATGACAGCCGTGAAGCATTTGCAGGCTCGGCTCTGCTCTCCTGAATCCCAGCCAGCTTATATTTGGGCTGTGTAAGCAGTGAAGGCAGGACACGTTGAAAGCGGGAGAGGAGTACATTTTCATTGCAGCCCTATATTTTCATTTCATAGCTAAAAGGTTGCCTTTGATGCAAAGCTTTGCTGCTGGTGCATTTCCTTTGGTACCCAAAGGGAAATCTCTGTGTGGAAGAGGGGAAGGTGCAAACACGTTCCTAACAGAAGAGATTGCTGCTTTGACTTTTCACATGAGCAAAAATATGGCTGTGCAATTGAGATGACCGAATACTGTGTCCAAACATTTGTCTGTTATTCATTATAATCTTCAAACCTTTTTTTTTTTTTTTGAGAAGAAAACTTTGTGCCATATGGTACCTTCTCATACAGTTTTTCTCACTGAAAAACTGTTTTGTTTAAACAAAATTCTGGTGGTATAGGGACAAAATATTTTTCCTGGTTGTCAAAAATAAATTAATAATAGTTTTCCGATATTGTTCTCTAAGATCACTGGGAAGAGGGCTTTTTTTGATGGGAAACAGTGCTTGTTTTTAATGACTGGCTCTTGTAGCTGTTGACTATTACAGGTAAATAGAGGCTAGGATGTGAACAACCTCAGGTGCTGGTAAGAAGATCTGTGTTTTAATCCTCCAGGTCAGAAATTTGGGTTTGGAAGGTCAATATCTAATTTGGGAAAAGTTACAACCAAGACAAATGTGAGAGTCAGTATGAATTACTGTAAACGTTTCCCAGAATCTGCATAAAGAAACTGATATTAAGGAGGTCACAGAACAGGATTTATTTTGCTGGTGTATTTACCATCACTCTTTCTCAAAAGTCCAATCCCAAGGAAGCAGTTTTCTCCATCTCTCCACAACCCATTCCTGCCATAGTAGCTGTGGGTTGGCAGTTGCCAAAAATATATGTATTAGCGTGCTGTCCCTGCCAGGCTCAGTCAATGCACTGGAAATCCCTCTGGGCAGGTTCCTCTGAGGGCTAACCCAAACCACACCGACCGCAGAAGCAGGCGTGGCTCAGGGTGTGTGCATCAGGGCTCAGTACATGTATTTGTAGGTAGGCTTTTTGTCATGGCTAGAAATCACTTACAGGTTAAATGTTACACAAAAGGTGTGAAATTCAAGCTGCAAATGTCTTTGTGGAATGGTGCCAAAGGTGAGATGTATGGGATGCACAGGTTGTGATGTAATAATTTCATCAAGGTAAGGCTGGAATAACATATTATGAAGGCATAATTAAGTTTTACCATTCTGCACAGTGAGTAACAGTAAAATTTTGATATGCAACATAGCTATTTTTATAAATGCTTTGCTGATTTTTTGTGCTTTTATTGGTAGCATATTTCATACCCTTTGACCCGTGAAATTGGCATTCCGTATGCCATTTTTCCAATTGTAAACTCTTAAGGAATAAAAAAAGATTCATTTTAGGAAACTCTGAAGGGGGTCAGGTAACATGCATGTTGATGCTAACATCATACTGTGTAGGCTTAATGTCCTTCAACAGCAGAAGTAAATTGTATGACCCTTTGGGTAGGGTGGTGCCTTTTTCCACTGGTGTAGCAGAGGTTCTTTATCTGTTTATTTCCCTATCATATCCTGTACCGGTCACATCTGACCTTTGATCACTCAGTCCCTCATAGTGAAACAATAATAAGCAGAAAACTTTGTACTTGTGAGAAGGAAAAAAAAAAATAAATGCATTTTTCATATATTAGTGGCATTGTTTTAAAGAGGTGATGTAGCCCTAGGATAGTGCTATCTATTACTTGGTAAAGTAGCCAATGGTCTCTCTCAATAGTACTTATCTTGTGTGTAGACTGTTATTTTATGTATGTTTGTAAGTAACTGTGTTTCTGACAAGCTGGGGTTTTTTGGGTGGTGGTTTTCTTGTTGTTTTTTTTTTTTTTTTTTTTAATTTTTTTTTGGAATTGTTTTGCTTTAGGGGCTGTTTGTTTTAGACCTGTATAAAATCCAGATGGCTTATGTAATTTAATGTTTGGATTTCTGCTGTGCTTTAGATGGCTATAGTTACTCTTATATAGATACTATTATATTATTAAACTTTAGTCTTTACAATAGTTAATAAAATAATTCACAACTTAGTCATATTTTTTGTCTCAGAAATTAATAATTAAAGCAAATCCATTTGAAAATTGAAATCCTGTCTTCAATATGCTGAAGGTTATGAAAAGATATATACCTGACGTATAATGGGAAGATGTCTTGGTCAGTTGTACAATAAAATTTTCATATGTCCTTTTTCTCAGCTTCACTCTTAAATGTTACTAACCCAGATGATCTGAATAATGAAATGGAAGTCACGACAATCTGAATAATGAAATGGAAGTCATGACAACAGAAATCTTCTGTGGTTGAATACACCTTTGAGTTGATCTTTCGTAATGGCTCAAAAGTGGCAAAACAGTATTTCTCGTCTGCCATGACAGTGTGAGGGAAGCTCTGGACAGTCATTGTGTTTCCTTCAGTAGAGTTGTAGACTGTTACTCAGTTGAGGTTCTCAAACTTCTTTTTGCCTTTTTGTGGAGGGAAATGTTTGAATCCTGACTGTGTGGTGGGTGGTTTTTTTTTTGTTTTGTTTTTTTTAATTCAGTTGGAGCTGAATTCATTTTGTGAGCATGTTAACAAACAGATATTCATCTGTCCTGAGAGAAACTCTGCTGTTGGGGTCCTACAGGCTTCTCTGTGGCTGCTCCTCTTGCTGGTTGTCTGCCGATGGGCAGGCAGGGCAGACGAGAGAGTACGTGCTGTGGCATCCGCAGAACGCTCACATTGCTCATTATAGATCTTTGCCTTATTATGGCATAAAGCAAAAAGGACCACGGTTTCAAGTATCAGCAGCACAGATAAGCAATTTGATCTCTTCATATACTGCACGGTGTGGCCCCACTGAGTACTGTGTGCAGTTTTGGGTGCCACAGTATAAGAAGGACGTCAAATTATTAGAGTGTGTCCAGAGGAGGGCAACCAAGATGGTGAAAGGCCTCGAGGGCAAGCCTTATGAGGCACGGCTGAGGTCACTTGTCGTCTTAAGCTTGGAGAAGAGAAGGCTGAGGGGTGACTTCGTTGCAGTCTACAACTTCCTCAAGGGGGGCAGCAGAGTGGGAGGTGCTGATCTCCTCTCTCTGGTGACCAGTGATAGGACACAAGGAAATGGAATGAAGCTGCGTCAGGGTTAGTTCAGCCTGGACATTAGGAAAAGGTTCTTCACTGAGGGGGTGGTTCGGTCACTAGAACAGGCTCCCCAGAGAAGTGGTCACGGCACCAAGCCTGTCAGAGTTCAAGGAGCATCTGGACGATGCTCTAAGTCTATGATTTAGTTTTAGGTAGTCCTGCGAGGAGCAGGGAATTGGACCCAATGATCCTCATGGGTCCCTTCCAACTTGAGATATTCTATGATTCTATGAAATACAGATCTTACAGCATTTTAGTTGGCCACTACTTTTTCCAGGGGAGATTTGCTTACCAACTAACTGTCTCACTAGAAATAACCAAACCTGTGTGAAGAATAACATGCAACAGTGGTGTCTCAGCAGCAGGGGCAGAAGTTGGACAATAACTGAGACTTCTTGCTCCAGAGGTGCATAACTTCATCATCCTTATTTACTGTCAAATATTAATTAGATGTGTGCATCATCTTCAACCTTTGAACAGGCACAGGGTGCGTATGCTAATGTGTTCCCCATTGCTTTCCCTTTTACTTTAGTAGAGGTGGGGTGGGGGGAGATGTTGGTCTTCCTCTTGGTCACCTCTGTGCTCTTCTTTGGTCCCTGTTACTCCTTTAAGTGTGCACAAAAGGGCTCAGGAATGATAAAGCCATGATTTTTCTCTAAACTAGATGATAAATTTTTAACTTCCTGCTGTGGCATATTGGAGTTGTTTCTCATTATTGCAAATGGAAAGATCCCTAATCAATGATGGTTGTTGTAATGAGGTTACTGCTAAATGGGTTTTAGGATTGTTAGAGGTGGCGGTTAGTCAATAGCCTGAAGTATGAAAGAATAACAGGTAATCCTAAGATGTGAGAAACAGCTACTGGTATGTACAAGCAATGGCTCGGTGCACAGTGCACACGGGATGGAATTCTCATTGTGACTTTCATATTGGTTGGAATTGGTTGTCTTCTCCTTTCATCAAGTGTTTTCAGCTGTTGAGAGATGTAGAAGTGAAATATTTTCCCATGTCTGCCCTTTTTCCATGACACAGTCTTTGTTTGCACACTATTTGATAAGGATCTGTAGTTGTTTATATCATCCTACCAATTATCAAGTAAAGAGTATGTACTTCAGTTTTAACTCCATGTATTGGGAAGATAATTTTGCCTTTTGCAAGCTGCGTCTAGTCACTATCAAGATGTTGAATTTATGGCAGAAGTTTGAAATAGATACTGATAGTATCTTTCTGTAAAGGTAGAATCAAAGAAAATTTGTTGCAGTGGAATGCCAGCATTGTATATCGGTTGCAGAATATGCTATAATTTTTTTAAAACTTCAGTAACTCAAGAGCTTTACTTCATTAATGGACGTAAACAGGAAAGTTGCCAGTTGGTATGGAACGGAAGAAACAAGAACTGAAGGACGAGCATTACGCAGTGGTTAGGTGACGTTTTTATTCAGTGTGTCCAGCCCCCCAGTGACACATCAGCAGCCACGGCACAAATACAAAAACATTACTTTTGTGCTGCAAACCTCTCCTAGTGGGTCAGGTTCTCTGCTGGACTCTGCAGCCTCCTCTCCAGCCTGCTGATCAACTGGTGCAGCTTCATAAAGGCTGACTGGGTTTCCCCTTAGCCTGCTTCTCTCTCATTGCTGTAGGTAGCCCTGTGTCTGCCTACCTTTGCTTTTCTCCAAAATGCTAGTGTGCAAGTTAGCCCATGTTAAAAGAAAGGTTTGGGGACTTTTTTAGTTGCTACAAGGGCAGAGCTCTGTTTCGTTACCCATCCTGGAGCTGCTCCCCTAAAGCAACTTGTTTCTGGATTCTGTATTCATTCTTGCGTTTCAGTGGAGGAAAGATTCTTCACCATGGCTTAATAAAGCTCTTAATACAGGGATAAAAGGGAAGATCTGCGTTTTATTTGTTTGGGGTATTTTTGTGGGTTGTTTTTGTTTATAGAGTGAAACACTGAACATAATTGCAGCACGTTCCTGTTGAATGCACGCAGGAGCCTGAAGGAGCTAGTCTAATCATCTACTTTGGCCTGCGCATATGGATGATGGGCGGTGTAGCACAAGGGCATCGCAAGAAAGAAACTTAGCTTTAAATAGGTGCAGCGTGACCCATTTTCCTCTCTCGCTCTGTATGGTGTTCTGTTGCTGGCTCCTGTTAGTGTGGGCTGGTCTCTCTTGGTGCTGTTGGCTCTGTTGACCCTTGGGTTCGTCAGTGGCTGGAACTAATGTCCAGCCTGTTTTATAACCATGTATCTCAAGGTCTGCCCCTCCTTAGTCTTCCATGCCATTACAGGTTTGGAGGAGGTTGGCATCCTCTGTGTCTGATCCAGATGCACTGGAGTTGGAGGGCAGGGACTGCCTCCGTATTGTGCCTCTGTTTCGCTATGCAAAGGGCACAGCTTGGCTTGGTAGCAAGTGCCAGTACTGAGTTTTGATCTATTATCTTGGCAGGGGGGAGGGGAAAAAACCCCTTAAATTTTACTCTTGAGTGAATCTTAATCGTTAAATTAGTAGGAATGTGAGATTTCCCATGCTACGATTTTAGAATAACTGTAATCATTTTAAGAAAACAAAGCCTAGGAACATTATGGTGTTGAATGTAGAGTAAACTGGTGTTTGAAATGCTGCGTTGTACATCTGCACATATCAAAAAAGGAGTTTAATTTCCTAATTTGTTTTGGATCTTACCCCCCTTTCCTCACGTTCATCCCTGTTTTATTTTCTTCCTTTTGTGCCTATAATTGCATGCATTATTAGAACTGGCAAGATGAGCACCTCCAGATGCATCCTACAGGAACCCAGCCAATGCTGACTCTATTCCCATGTCAGACTGCATGCCAAGTCAGTGAAGCTTGGTTGTCAAAATCTATTCCTTTTCTACACTGCTTCTAAACCCACCTTCTCACATAATATTTTGACACTGGGTGACTGATGATAACCTCAGGAATTGTCCCAAGCTTAAGAAGGTGTCTTTTAGTATGTTGAACCGTCCTAGTTAAAAGTAGTATTTTGAAATAGTATGGTCTAGGAAGCTATCCTTACTCTTCTGTCAAATGAAATGACTTGAGGCGTTTATAATCTGTCACATTGTACCTTTCACTGTTTTTTGTGGTGGGTTTTTTTTTAACTTTCTCTGAATTTTTATGCCCTTTGAATAAAAAAAAAAAGTTCACTAATTTTACTAAACATAATGCATTTTGTGTTGTGATTTTTTGCAACAAGACAACAACTGCTCCTCCTTTTTGGGAAGAATATGCTAATTTTACTTAATATTTTACAGGTATCAGGCAACAGCATATCAATGTTGCTCCTTCTACAGGATCTTTTCCTAATTGGAGATCTATACTATCACCAACACGGCCTTCCACAGAAACTAAGACCTCCTCAGTAGCTGATATTTCTATGGGACAGACTTTGGAGAATGCAAACTTGCTTCAGATGATAAAAACAACACTGACTGGCACACGTACCAGGACTTCGGATCAAACTCATCTGTTGCCCACCCTTTATCAAGGCAGTGGAAACAGTGCATCCCAGGAACCCGCTGAAGTTTCAGCTGAGTCGCCTCTGAGGTCATCATCTCAAGATGCAGATGAAACAGCTGCAGCTGCTGTATCAGGTTTGCCTCAACTTGGTATGTTTGCCACATTGTCCACTACACCATCAGTGACACATTTGAGTACAGCTGTGCCATTTCAGCTAATACCATTAGAAACACCCTCCATTTCAAAAGAAAGCACATCAGGATCAGACATGCTTGCTGCTGTTCCATCACCATCATTCTCCTCATTGGTAATTCAGTCACCTCATACCATTAACTTTTCTAAACCAGCTGTACTGCCCATCAAAGCACCTTTGTCTGCAGATCCTGAAGGTTTCTTCAACACAGATTCAGCCAGCTCACAGGTTAGTGAAAGCAGAAATAGTCCTCTAAGCACTACGGTCACTGTAGTGCATTCCAGTACAGTGGATCACAGAAAGGGTCCCGAGTTGTTTACGGGTGCCATGCCTTTCAATCTCTTTGGATCAACAACAGTGCATTTCACAGAAATAGTGGGAAAAGGGTCTCCTTCAGAAAGGACCTCTTTTTTGTCTGTATACTCTGATATTCCTGTGTCAAAAACATATCAGTCTTCCCTGCCAGTAACTTCCAGAAGCCTGTCATGGTTTCCTAATGCGAGTATGTATAATGTATCTTCTACTGGAGTAAAACCAAAGAGTCAGCCATTTAAGGCAGCGTTGACTGACAGAAACAGTGATATCACTCCTCTGTCATCACCAGTTTTTCAGGATAAAGCAGAGGTTCCTACAGCAGTCTTCCGTCCTGTGGGTACTCCACATCTAATACCCCAAATGAGTCATCCTCAGTCTTCCACAGCACTGACTAATTGCACTACAGGCTCTACCAGTGCACCTTTCATGTCATCAGCTTCCAAGAGCCTGGCTGAGGCCTCCAGCTCAACAGAGAGCATGTCTTCCCTTTCATTGCCAAAATCACTTATTCCAGATGCAAAGCATGCTCGCAATGCAGTGCTGCCAGTACGAGCATTTAGAAGTGAAGCAGATTTTCTCTTTAGAAATGCAACACACTCCTCTTCAACAAGCACAAGGTCTCCCTTGCTAACTGAGACAAATGACACCTTTGCTAGGACAGCACACACAAACAGTCCCCGTGCTGCAGCAGCTGATGAGGATACTTTGCAAATCCCTTTGACTGTTTCCTCGCAGTACTCGGTGGTGGCTCTGAATCAGACTTTTGCAGAAGACCTGTCTGATGGAGCTTATCGGGCAAACGGCATGCGATTGCCAACTGCTTCCGCACATACTCTCCCAACTTCTGATGGCTTTCCTGTGGCAAGAAGAGCTCAACAGCCTTTCACAAGAGGGGTGACAGCAAAGATGTCCACAAACTTTAATGCTAATAGTGTTCTGCCTTATGGATCTCAGCTTCCCAAAGTTTCTCCAGATATCCAAACCAGTAAAGTCCCCAAAGGATCAAAGATACTAGGCACTCTTTTGGAAACAGGCATGACTAGTCCTGATCTAGCTGCAGTGCTGTTAATTACTTCCACTACAGGCCTTTGGAAACCTAAACCTGCTATCACAAATACATCTGCTACTGGTATCTTTGTGGCTGCACATCTTCCACCTGGTGCTGCAGAAACTCCAGACATGACTGCAAATGAAGACAGAAATATGAAAGTACCCACTGTTGTGACCCCACGTGCAGAATATTCACCTCCAAGAGCTTTAAATCATTTTACCTCTGGTCAGACTTCAGGTTCAGTTGATAGAAAGCATCTCATCTCTGTCATGCCTCCAGCGTGGGGTATGTGGCCATCACCGGTTTCCATGACAACGGTGATGCACAGCTACGGCTCCAGCTTTTCTGGGATTTCGAGTGTGGACTCTGAAAGCCATTTAGATACTGTCAGCTCTCCTGAAGTCACAACTTCAGCTTCTACGTGGACCAATACAGCATTGCTGTCTTCAGCTGGCATTAGTATTCCTTCAGGAAAAACTTCAGTCAAAACGGCAATAAGAGAAGTTCCTCCAAGTACTTCTCAGCTGGAAACCGAGTACCATGTACCATACTCAGTAGTTTTGAGTCTGCAAAAGAAAATGAATACAAATGAGCAGTCACTCCTCTCCACCCCTTCAGCAAACTATTCATATGCAAACTCTAGTAAAAATGTTTCAAATTTACCCTTTGCTGGAACAAAGTCAAATAGTTTTCCAGAATCTGATGTAGACGCATTTGCACTGAAAACATCTCCTGTTCAGCATTCATCCCTTGCTACCACTTTGACAGTGCCTGACCCCCTGCAAAAAAAGTATGGAAGCACAGCTGAAGACGTTGCTGACTTCTTCACTGTTGGAGATGTTAATAGCCGTATACACTATGAAGCACCTCTTCGTTTACATGTGCCTCCTGTTAATGATGCAGGTGCTTTCCCTAGCTCTCCAGAATCACAAACAACTAATGCTGGAAAGATTACTTTATGGACGAAAACCTTAGGCACAACAGCATCGTTGGCTTTTCAGCTCACTGACAACTTGACTTTTTTAGCCAGCTATGAGAACAGTGCCATCCACAGCGTACTGCCAACCGAGTCCCCCTTTCCCATAACCAAGCCTTCTAGCTCAACTCTCTTGCATAGTTTTATTACAGAAGACGACATCGGTTCTGGAAATTTGCCAGAATTTGCAGATGACCAATTAGAGTCCTCTGGTTATTTGGTTACAGCTGATAAAAATCCAGCTACATTTAGCGTGGAGGAGTGGGACACAAGTGCTACAAGACATAGTTTAGTTCCCAGTAATATATCTAATAAAGCTACCAAGGGCATCCCATTGCAAACCCCTACCACCAGTGCTCTGCAGTCAGTCATCATAACTTCTGTCCATGCATCACCAACACCACTAACTTCTCCTTTTTTGTCAACAACCAACTTTACCCATTCTGTCATTACAGTGTTATCTGGAGTATCTTCTGGTGCAATACCTACAGTAGGAACTTCAGAAGCAAAACCACTAACAAGAAAATCATCTTCAGCTTCACCAGTGCCAGCTTCTTCCTTCTTTTCTCTAGGCACTGAAAACACACCTTTGCCATCTGTGATGGCTTTAAGCACACCAATACTGACACTAACAAAAAATAACACTGCCACAAAATTGGCATCGGATCTAAGCTCAGTAGGAACACATATAGATTTTCCTTTTGCAACAAGAAACGCAACTGCATCACCCGTGGATGTGACAGCTATGCTCGTAAGCCCTAAAAGCAGCACAGTCACAGCTTCCACGCTTGCACCCACAGCACATGTACCAAGGCAGATAGAAACACCAGTAACTGACACCCAGAAGTTCCCAAGCTCAGACATCACCAAAACGTCAACCCCATATCCACTGACAATTACAGCAGCTTTGACATCTATTACAGCATCAGCGAAAACAACTAGGCTTCCCCCTACTCCAGTGGAAAACACCTCTGCTCCTCCCGAAACCACGGCAGCAGCCGCTTTCGCTAACATGACAGCAGCTCCTCCCCTGGATTGCCGGCTCTCCAGGAACCTTATGGTTAAAACAGGTACGTGGGGCCACTGAATTTGCTGAAAGGACCTTGCTGTCTATGAGGGACAACTGGTGACACTCAAGTGTCAAAGAACATGTGGGCATTCGTGATTAATCTGGGGATGAGGCTGCTGCACTGACAAACCAGACAGATAAAAGCAGGGTTGCTAGTCTAGGGATGGCATTGGCTTTATTTGTAGCTTGGATTTTACAATGAATGTGTCACATGAAGTTTCAGGTGCCCTGAAATTCAGTGGGTCACTGCAGGGATCTAGCAGAAGCACCTATGTGGAGGGACAACCCCGTATGACATGACGGTTTGGTCTCTGCTTTGCAATAAGGAGTCTGCATCACTGAAGAAGACAGTGCAGTAACCTGCCTCAGTCTTTGGCCCTGTTTATATATGAATACCTAATTCTATCATTAAAGATTCATTTGAAAATAATGTTTAGCATTTAGAGTTGTACGCTTCAAAGTGGGAGGATTTTGAGCTTTCTATGTGAACAGTACCACTTCTGGCTCTAGTTGTTTTTTTTACAGACAGCTTTTCCTTAGCTGTAAGAATTCTGAACTAAACGGGTCTGGAGGGTTCCCTTGCCCAGGTTTCATATGGACTCCTTATGGTAGCACAGTGCAGCACCAGAAGATGTGTGTATCTTGGAGATCTCAGCAAAGAAAAATAGCTACGTAAAAGGGTTTATGACCTTGTATAGAACTGAATGATACTGGGGACAATGAAATAAGCAGCTTTTGGACCTAATGTGTGTTTAGTAGCTGCTAAATATCTACGTCAGTAGTGTGATGAGTACAACAACTATTTCTAAAGATAGAAGTAGCTTGTATACAGTATATGATTGAAAGTACTGAAGTGCAGCTACAAAAATCTTTCTGCAAATTATAAGAGAAGAAGAAAAAGCTAATGATAATCTTAACAAAGAAAGTGTACAGACGCTTCCTAAAAGGAAAATAATTGTAGAGGTGGAGTAACACATTTCTTTGTTTACTTAACTCTGGCCGTGAAGGTATGAAGCACACGTCCTTTACGTAGGCCTGCCTGTGCAGCACCGGCTCAGTGCCCTGGGAATGCTGCACCAGTCTGTCCACAGGCAATCGAGTGTCATCATACCTCACTCAGAACAGTAGCATGGCAAAGACTTGTTGTTGTTGCTAAAGAAATTGCATTTCTTAGACCTCACTCTGGAAACAATGGGCTATTGCCAAGGGATGAATAGGGAACTTGGGGACGCTGCTGAGCCCCTGCAGTTCTTGCTCCCATTGGAGCTGCTGCAAATCCTAGCTGCTTTGATGATCTTCACCTAGCTAGCACAACGTAAAACAATTAAAGAAAAAAGCAAACAGTAGCATGATAATGTCTCAAACCAACATGTGGCTTTTGTTGTTCCACAGTTCTGTTTCTGAACACAAGGAGGACGCTGATCAGCAATCCCTTCAAGGAGAGTGTGAGAAAAGGACTCAACCAAGTGCTGAGACAAGCTTTCAACCAAAATGTCAGCGCTCAGGTAAGCATGCTTAGCTTGCCTGCATGATATCACGGAAAAAGCTCTCTCACCAAGAGAATCCCATCTGGCTGCAGCTCCAGTGGTGTCTCTGGATGCAGGAAGCCTCTTGGAGGGGAGCGCTGAGCTTTTCCTATGGAAAGCAGGAATAGGTGGCACCCACTCTGGGATCTAAAAATATAAGGACTGCTCCAAAGCTTTTGCCATTTTATTGATGAAGTAGAAGTAAGAAATGCAACTTTCTTTTTGGTATGTTCTGGGAAATGACTACTGACAGCAGTTTCCTCCTCCCCCTGCAGCTCAGGAATGACTCCTGTTCATGGTCAGCCAAGTGCTGCTGTGCTCAGCCTGGATCAATTGCAAGAGCAGGGCTGGTAAATGGGGTGTCACTGCTGTCAGTCTGCTCCCTGGTTTGAAAACCCAGTACCTGACAAGTGCAATTCCACAGAGACGAAAATCCTGAGCAGGGAGAAAGCATGTTTTATTGAAAATAAATGAGGGAGACGTGTTCATCACTTTGCAGCTAAATTGCACGAACCTCTACATTGCTGTGTGTAAGAGCAGGCTTAGGTGGATCACTGGGGCACTCTTCTCTGCAACACAGGTTCCCGTGCACTTAGGCAGGGGTTTGTGCTGAGTCCAAGGCTGTTATGAGTTATACTCGCCAAGCCACTGGGAAGGAAAAAAGTAATTTTGCTCAAAATAGAGGGCAATCAGGTTGACTTCCGTCCCCATGCTCTACTGCTGCAAGTTTGGATGATGTTATTTGGTTTGGGAATTGTATATTCCTGAGTCTGACTTATTCTCTCACCTTCTTGTAAACCTGAGAGAAGCTGCCTTTTCCTAACAGAGGAAACCAGCTAAAACTTAGTGTGGAGGACCAGTTCCAGGGCTTAAACTTTTTGGAAAATACAGAATTTTGATGTAAAACTCAATTCATGCTTTGGCTCACAGTGTGTTCAGTCTTGTGGTTTGTCATTTCTACTCATATAGGTGATTGATAGCTTAACCATCTGGGACAGTATAGGAAAAATAGTACAGAAGAGACAGTTGAGGTTGAAGAATCAAACATTGGAAAATTTTGTCTTTCAAAAATCTGTCTCCAAACCTGCAATGACAGACACATGCACAAAGTCAGTGAACTTCAGGTATGAAGTAGGAGCTGGGTGTTCTCTGGATTCTCTGTATTTTTACATTCATAAGTAAAATGTCCCAGTATATATACACATGAATGAAACCCCAGTCTAAATTAGAGGTACGTGAGCTGTGGTAGCAATACTGCACTGCTTCAATTTGGAGCACATTTTGCATGGTCTGGGTCTAAAGCTCCATGAGCAGTTTTGCTAATACTATGTCTGATATGACACTAACTGATCCTGTAGGGTTTATAGGGGATTACAGGACAAAAACCCTGCATGGGACCTACCTTCAGGATGAGAAGTTCCATCAAATAGTGGTTGAACTGCAAACAAAATAAAAAAAAAAATGTTTCCCTGTGTGTTTTAGGTTGAAGTCCTGGAGCAATCAAATAACGTAACAGTTGGTTACTACGTTACACGGGGCAGACTGGTTTTTATGCCAGCTGCTGTAATTGAAAGGCTTCTTGCGTACGACATTAGCAATGCCACAGCAGACATAAAGCAGCATGTACCACATCTCCAGTCCGTGGCAGCCCTGGCCTTGCCGTGGGAGCCCCTTCCTGCATACCACTTCCAGCTGAAAACAGGTGAGCGAGGTCCTGCGCGCCTGGGGTTGTGTGCGTGTGTGTGTGGGTGTGTGTGAATGGTTCAGTGCACAGGGACGATGCTCCTCCTCCCCTTTGCTGTCCTGCCTCAGCCCCTGCTCTCCGGCGCAGCAGCAGGACAAGCTCTCCTTCGGTTTCATGTGTTGATGTTCCTGGTGCAAGCAGGACAGCCGGTATGTACATCCCTGTCCTGCGTGGTGCTCTGCTGTCACCTCTGTTGGCACTGCTGTGAAATGAAGTGGCATTGCATTAGGGATGTCACGCCAATATGCTTGACTAAGACTTGGCGTTTGATTAAAATGGACTTTAATCGATGGGTTGTGCAGTAACCTGTGCATTTCTTTTGAGGACGATCAGATGAGAAACGTGACTATATGATATATGTATGCATTGTTCTGGCTGGACCCATTGGATTTGACTTAGGTCCCAGCCGTCTGACCCAGGGTCGCTGTGTAACCCCTCTGTACTGTAGCAAGCATCACTGCAGAGCAGTTGCAGTGCAGCAGAACAGTATAAGGTACGAGAGGGCAGTGTGCTGTAAAACAACATATTCAGTTGTAAAAAGATTTCTTACGTGTGTGCTTACATGTTTATATACACATACTTATTGCAATTACCCGGTTAAGTATATTTTTCCTAGCACAAACAGAATGAGAATCAATATTATGATTGATTATGTCTTGCAAGAGCAAATGACCTGCAAGATTTAAGAGTAAAACTTGTGTTTTAGAATGATTTCACTTACTGCCTGGCTCTGAGTAAGTATTTGTACAGTGAACTGGTGTTACCATCTTATATATCACTGCAGAAACAATCTCCATTTGTTTGTGGAGAGTATCAGCTCTAATAATGCAATTTAATTCTTACGTTTTGTCTTAATTAAGGCTAGTTTAGTGCACCGCTTGAGTGACATAAACTGATCTTATGTGGCATTATTTTCACCTGCTTAATTTGTAAATTGGTGATCTTGCTGTCAGACATTACAGAAATTATGCAACCAAGAATATTTTGTCCACATACAAATATGTTGTTCATTTTCCAGAGCTGCAGTTTGTGGGTCAAACAGATAATATACAGTCATGCAAATTTGTTCAGACCATGGAGCAACGGTTACAGAGAGCGTTTCAGGATGCTGAAAGAAAGGTCTTAAACACCAGCAACAACTTAACAGTTCAGGTACAACATTGCGTGCTTTGCCAGTGCCTGTTGCCAAACTCTCTGGGTTATTCTTTCCTATGTGTATGCTTGTATTTCAAAATAATGTCTTTGACAGCCACTATGGAAGTAAGCTTATGTTTTAATCTGAAATATGATTGTTTTATTTATTGCAGGAAGACTTATAAATGCATGATTTATAGAAGACTGTTACTGTTATTTTCATGAATTTGAATTTTACTGTTTACACTTAAATCATTTAAGTGAAATTCAAATAAAAATAAACATTTAAAAATATTCTTCCAAATTTATATTTTTACTGAATATGTTATTCTGACACATTAGTTGCTCTTAGTGAGGCTGTTCAGGTATAAAGATAGTGTCATGCGTAGCTGTTTGTAAGATCTAAGCTAATGGAATATATTTCTTTCTTTTTTATGTGCATTCCAGTTCTACACTCGCAGACCCAAATTCACTATCAAGGGCCTGATTTTTGCAGAACTTTGTATTTTAATTTATATTATCTTCTCCCAGGTAACTAGTGACAGGACGAGAGGAAATGGCCTCAAGTTGTGCCAGGGGAGGTTTAGATTGGATATTATGAAAAATTTCTTTACTGAAAGAGTGGTGAAACATTGGAACACGCTGCCCAGGGAAGTGGTTGAGTCCCCATCCCTGGAAGTATTTAAAAGACGTGTAGATGCGGCACTTAGGGACATGGTTTAGTGGGCATGGTGGTGTTGGGTTGACGGTTGTACTTGATGATCTTAGAGGTCTTTTCCAACCTTAATGATTCTATGATTCTATATGTTTAGTGGGCCAACACCCTTATGCTCTGTGCCATACTTCAGGAATAAATAAATTATCCTCTGGGTGATGCTATGATTTGTAATTGACGTGTGACCAACTCTGTGTATGGACTTGCGCTTCTCAGAATAGTTTGCATGTAGCTTACCAGAAGGAGAAAATTGGTCATCAGAGCTCTGCTTAGTTACTTTGGTACTGTCTCTTGTGAGCTTGTGTTCAAACTGGAGGAGCTCAGAGAGGCAGAAAAGTGCATGGCAAGAGATGACCTACTGCAGTAGGTAAAGTGATTATCAAGCTTTTCAATAGCTGGACCCGTGATGCTGAGGAGACCTTCATGGTGGCTAATTTGCTCACAGAAGATGTTGTAGATCTTACAAAGCACTGAGGCAATTTTGTAAAGAGCCCTAGAAGAAGGTGGTAGTTGTGGGTTTTGTGGGTGTTGCCAACTTAGGAAGCGATAGGATGGAGGTCTTGGAGACAAGATATAAACTGTGAAGTAAGAGGCTCAAGGGTGTGATCTTCATGATAAATTTTTCTGAAATTATTCCAATACCATGCAAAGGACTAAGTCAGTGCAACAGAAAATAGTACGAGGGTTTTAGATTAATTACAAACTGAGAAACAGTTCTGGAGCAGACGGAGACGATTCAGAAAAGGCGTTGCTGCACTACAAGAGTAGAGAGAATGGCAGCAACATGGGTAAAAGGCATGAAACAACTTCCATGCAAGGAGAAATTAAATTGGCCATGGTTCTCCAACCATGAGTAGTGAATCAGGAGTGATCATTTAGTTTCCCATAATAGAACTACTCAGGTTTAAATAAAAAGAAAAGTCCTTTCACACAATGGGTAATAAGGTCTTGAAGATGGCCGGATGTAACTGGAGAAAAAGTATGGAAGTTACAAAAAGCAATTGGCCAAACATATAGAATAAAAGGTCATCAACCCTTTTTAAACCTAAGCATATAATTTATGGCTCAGACCATAGCTGTGGGCTAACCTTACACTGCGGAAAAGAGTCCTCTCCTCTTGCCCTGTGCTCATTCTCCAACCATCTGCTCCTGGCCATTTGTAAGTGGGTGTCGGCTAGGCAGACCTTTGGTCTGACCTCAAACTCTTCCTCTAATTCTTTTATTATACCATGTTTTATGTTTTTACTTAGTGATCCAAATCATAAAACTGGGGTATTTAAATAACACTCATGAATGCTGAATGCTGTCAGCCCTACCTACAGTATCAGTACCAAAAAACATCCCTCTTGTCCTAGGGCATGAGTTTTCTGAGAAAACATGTTTCATTCCTGCCCCGCCTTCGCCTCTCTGCTTCCTGCATAAAACTGGTGTTTGAAAGTCTGATCCAGTACTCACTAAA
Organism: Aptenodytes forsteri; assembly: GCF_000699145.1. Lineage (NCBI taxonomy): Eukaryota > Metazoa > Chordata > Aves > Sphenisciformes > Spheniscidae > Aptenodytes > Aptenodytes forsteri. Next base: position 10,013,226 of record NW_008796218.1, on the reverse strand, counting down.
TAGAATTGGTCCTTAAATGCAGTCATCAGATTTGGGCTCAGGAGGACACTAGCATAGAGCTGAAGTGGGGAGGAGAGCTGTAATCGTATGATGCTAGAAGCAGAAGAGACATGATATCCCTTTATTTCATATGGAAAAGGTGTAGGTCTGGATAACTGCACTAGGAAGGCAGCAAAGAGAGCAAGACATACAGGCCTAATTCCTCTGCATCAAATACTGAACATTTTTTCTGATAAGCATCCCCTCCCTCATCTTACATTTCCTGGTAAAAAACAGGGAAAAATATTTTCAGTCCTGACTGCACCTTTTCTGCCTGCTGCTGTTCTCCAGTAACTCTGCATGTGCTAAAGTAGGAATTAAAGTATCATAAACTGTTCTACACAATCATGTTGAGTGACCTGTACCTAATCCATTGTTCAAGTTAACTTCCTCCCAGTTTATTTGCACTGGTTTTGGGGTTTTTTGGTTGTGTTTTTTTTCTTTTTTCCAACTGAGCTGAAACACAGCTACACATTATTTCTTTACCTCTGTTTCAGATTTTGAACACCTCCAATGTCTCCCAAGCTGTCACTCTGTTTTATGTAGTGAACAATCAAAGCACAACTCTAAATGGCACTATTTCCAGCAACCTCCTTAATCAGCTGTCAGCTGAGCTGGTGAATTTCTATCTAACCTACCCGCCTCTCACCATTGCAGAATGTAAGTATGTGCTTCCCAGCACACAGCTCCTTAAGATTAGCCAGCGTCGGGCTTTTGCTTTGCAAGCACCAAAGCTTTGTCGTCAAGCCCACAGATTGTAGGTGTTTTTGCTGACTGCTTTTTAAACTACTTTTTTTTTTTTTAAACCAAAAAAAATAGAAGGGGGCCTGGGGGGGTTTTCTGGGTTCAGTGTTTACTTCAGCTGCTAGAAACGCTGGCACATAATTAAGAAAAACACATAAATGCTGTCATTATATCATCATATATATGATATATGATGATATACGCACATCATATATGCTGTCAGCCTATCAGTGCTTAAAGGGAGCTTAAAAAAGATGGGGCGGCAGACTTTTTAGTGGGGCCTGTTGCGACAGGACAAAGGGGAATGGCTTTAAACTAAAGGGGGGTAGATTTAGACTAGATATAAGGAAGAAATTTGTTATGCTGAGGGTGGTGAAACACTGGCACAGGTTGCCC
>NW_008796218.1:9971458-10012024 GCF_000699145.1 Aptenodytes forsteri | reverse complement strand
ATCCCTGGAAACCTTCAAGGTCAGGTTGGACGGGGCTCTGAGCAACCTGATTTAGTTGAAGATGTCCCTGCCCATGGCAGGGGGGTTGGACTAGATGACCTTTAAAGGTCCCTTCCAACTCAAACTATTCTATGATTCTATGATTAATAAAAAAATGCCTGTGCCAGGTTCCAAACAAAATAAAATTGTATTTTTGTATAAAACAAGCCACAGAATTTCCCCAATCCTCCATTTTAGGAAAACTTAGTGCAGCACATGAAGTTCATCTTCAGCATAGCCCTTTACTTCAGTGGAAGACTCCACCCCTGGTGCTTGCTCCCGTTGCAGGGCTTGGTAGCACGCTTTGACTGTGTGTTTGGGTAGTGGGTGAGCTCTATCTACGCTTCTCCGTTTAAAAAGTTGTTGGTGTATTTACTGAACTTCAGCCTCAGTTTAAAATACAGTCTAAGCACTTCAGTGTCAATAATTTGCTTGCATTTCAATTGCTATGAAGAGTCAGAGGTACAGAGAGAGCGAGAGAAAGTTGTGTGTCAGGGCAGCCTGTGCAGCATATATGCTCTCTGACTCTGCATGCTGATTTCTCTAAAATGAATAAAGGGACAAGACATTTGATTATGGGGATTTCTGTTTAATCTGCTTGTTAAATTTGGTATGTGAAATTAAGCTCACTGTAGATCCAGGTTATCTGTTCGCTGGAGGAGATCAGTGTTCACTGGAACTGAGAGGAGAGAGGGACATGCTGGGTATGTCAGTGCATGGTAATGGGCTCTGGTTAAGGAAGGGCAGGTTTCAGCTGACCTCATTGTGTGTAAATCTTCAAGAGATGCTTGCTAAATTTGAAATACTGTGCTCAAATACCAGTAAAGATCTGGTTAAGCTTCTGGTAGCTATCAAACTCATTGATAAGGCTAAACCCGTGATGGAGTAGTTTGTAATTTTTCATTTCACAAGTATTGAAATAATTGGGCACATAATGATAGAGCCAAATATGTCTTTATGATCAGAACACTGAACTGAGTGGATTCGTAGCTTTAGGTAAAATTATTAAGGTGCTTGTTCCTTTTCTGATTCTAAGAAAAAGCAGAACCAGGCTGCTGGAAAGTGAGCACTGGGGGAGATACAAGTTACCTTTTTTGTCAGTCCATTTTATCTGCAAACAGCCCGACAGCAGAGTAATTACTTTGTGCAATTCTTCATCAGTTACTTGCACAACAAGCACTCTGCTGTCTGTGAAGTGAGTGGTCGCTCTGGTGCGAGGCAGTCAGGAATCACAGCTAACTCTGGTGATTGTGCAAATCCTTGAAAAAGAAGGAGCGTATATTATTCTTGAGACATTACCTATCTAAATCAGAAATTTGCAGACAAATAGGTGAAACTGCCCAATGATGAGTTCTTGCACTGCATTGGTGCACTTCTGAATCAGACTTTCCATCACAGGGTAAGAGACGTATCTCAGGGTAGGCTTGCATTTTCATCAAGTCTTTCCACAGGCAAGGGGAGGTGGAGGGAGGCTGTTGACAAAGGGTCTGCTTGGGGACCTAGAAAGGGATGTAGACCATTCATCATGGGACAGGCTCCTTCCTTTTTGTGGCTGGTGGGTGAGCCTGTCTGGAGAGTGCCCTGTGTGCAGGACAGGACTTGTCTTCACCAGGGCATCCAGGAGCACAAGGAGAAAGCCCGAGGAAGTTTTGATGATGGCTGTGCTTGGTTCAAGTGTTTGGCCTCCAAAATAGGAATTTTGGCATAGGAAAAGGATTATGGTGCTTCTCACAAAGGCAATACAGGTGTATGTTTGGTAGTCAGGAGCTGTGAAAGCTGTTTGTCAGTAAGACAGCCAGTAAGAGCCTTGTGTGGTATCGCAGTTCTCTGCTGATCCCCGCACATGATGAACTGACCCGATAAAGTCTTTAGCTAGTGCTCCTTTAACAACTAATGGCTTATATTTCATTTTGGAGTTCTTGGTTTTATTCCCAGCGCAGCAGGTATACTGCAAACTCATGAACTTAATGCGCACATAGTGTTTATGGCTTCAGACTGATAGCATGTCTTCTGAAAAGGTTTACTTTGAAAAGTGTTTGATGCTTATTCATGTGGCAGTGCAGTTGTTTCAGTTTATCAAACAAATACTGCTGCTGTTCTCAGTGTGTTATTTCCCAGTAGACTCTGGCGGCTCCTCCAGAGCCTTTGCAGTCTGTCATGGAAATGCACAGCTCGGGACACGCCGTGCAATTCCTCCTCAAAAGCAGTTACTGTGCATAATCAGATGCTTTACAATGTTTACTATTTCAAGCCACTTTGGAGTTTAAAAATCAAGGTAACTCAATAGCAGTGTATCAACATGCAAGGCATGGATATTTTCTGAATTAAGTTCCAAGTGTTAATGCTTTCCACGTTGCATAAATCTATTGAAAAAATGTTGAGCTATATAATGGATTAGCAGCATATTGAACTTTACATCCTAATGAATGCACTTTGGAGATGGAAGGCTAACAAAAGGCATCAAAATGACAAACATCAGTTTCTCACAGATGTAAGCACATATGGTAGTAATACCTTAAATGGTGCAGAGTGAGAGTACCACACTTTAAGTTGTGTTCACAGTTTCGGTAGTCTTTGTAATTCATGTGGAACTGCACTCTGTGATTGGTGCAATCTGATTGTTGTTAATTTTAATATTATTTTAGGTTAAAATTGTGGTCTGGGTTAAGTAAGGATTAAATTACAGAATGACCATAGAATCTCATCTTGTTTTCCCCAGGGGTATTACTCACAGAGAGAAAGCAGCAGAAATGTATATAACAGACACATGCATATTGCCTATCATTTTTAGTAATGGGCAATCCTGGGCTTTGCCCCGGACAATGTACCAGCCAGTATTTTGGCAACAGAAGATGTATGTTCTACTTTGTATGGCAGCGCTTGTACTGTTCGCACTTGATGTTCTTTTTCAGACAGAAGAGAAATTGTAACCCTGAAAATTATGCCTCTAGATCTCCTCCTGGGCCATAGTTCAATTTTATTTATCACTGTCTGGTTAACCAAAGAGTTTTGGGACATATAATGTGTAGGATGTTGGAAAATTATAACATAATTTCAACTTTTATTTTAAAGCTTTGGAGTATCCAAACCTTGATGTCTCAGAGTCAACTAGAGACTACTGGGTGATAACAGGTACTTTTTAATCTCCTTCCCTCCTCCAGGCACTTCAGATAATAATTTTTAGTGCTCGATTATATAAACACATTGGTGCAGTAATTTTACACAGAAATAAGTGGCTGCCCACTGAACCTGCCTGTTGCATTCAACTGGGCAAATGTATTTAGAGTTACTCTGGGACATAACTGTGATTTGTCATCTTAAACAGAGACATCTCCTGCGTCCAACACTCACCTCAGAATTTATGGTACTTTGGTTTAAGCACTTCTGAGAGCAGCATTATCTTCTCAGAGTTTATAATCACAAAAAGGCTTCTCTTTTTTTTTTCCTGGGACTTGGATTTAAATCTGAAATCGAGAGAGGCTTGCAGACATAACCCAGGAAGAAAGGTGATCTGTTAAACCGACAGACTGACTCTGTCTGGGTCCAGGAATTTTTGTATCTTTCACCGGAAGCATTAAGCACATAACTTTCTGTTGGTGGAAAAGAAGGTGCAGAGAATGCTGTTAGGCTTCAAAATACTTGTTTGATCACAGTCATTTCACTGGTATCACATTCTCATTCACAATCATTTTGACTTTAGAAGTGGTAACTGGGCAGGAAAGAGACCCTTTCCCCCAGACATCTTCAAGTGAGTAGATACCAAAGCCTTTCTAATTGGTGTGTCTGTAGCTGGAATTGTTTGATGCTCAGGAGAGCAAGAGAAAAGGAGCCTGACGTGAAATGGATTAAATTCTACGCTTTGCTTTCAAAAGCCGGTGTGGTTTGGTGCCCGTTATATCTATTCATAATTTTGAGATAAAAAATAAGTTTATGCAGAGATTATGATCCTCTGAAGGGAGTGGTACGGCTCCACCCCATCTGGACCCCATGAACCTGATACTCCCTTTCTTGCCTTTGTGCACTTACTGCAATGGAGTATTATTGATAACAATGGAAATGTTGTTTTCAAAAAAATCATGACGGTCCCAAAAGATTTTTTTTAAATAATATTGAAAAATCATACATTTGCATGAATTAAATTAGCATACCATATCATTTATTTGAACTTTATGTAAATTCCGTGTCGTTTATAATTTTACATTAATTTTTACTTAGGAAATGTTTATTCAGTTTTCAGTGCTCTCAAACATATAGTGTTTTGTTTCAAACCGAGTTGTACAAAATTCTAACTTCTGATTTCAAAACTGCTGGACAAAAAGCTGTTGTTCAGTTAACAAGAGCATCTGGCGATAAGCACAAAAACTGGCAGCTCTCGAATAGGTTTTCACTTACTTTTTACGTTGAAGATCATAGATTAGGTCCTTCCCGGAGCCATTTTGGTAAACTGAAGGCCTAAGAAAGTTTTTTGGAGGATTTTATTCTCTGAAACATCGTTGACATTATCTGAGAAGAACAGTGCAGGGGTTGAAACAGAAGCATGTTATATCCTCATTGGGAATTATTGAGGGGGTGTAACAGCGTCCAGTTATTTTTCTTCTAAGCTAGTTAGTACACCCCTGTCCCAAACTGCCCTGCAGACCACGTATTACTTAATCTGTCCATCTAAAATGTGCTGGTATGTGATTTTCTCCATTCCCACAGTTATTCAAGGGGTTGATATTGCATTACTGGGACTGAACAATCAGAGCTTTGCAAGATTAATGGAGCAGCGTTTGGCCCCGCTGTTTATGATGTCCCATCAGCAAGGAAGACGATTCAAACGTGCCACTACTGTGGGCAGCTACACTGTGCAGGTGGTCAATGCGACAGCGGTTGCGCCTAGATATGTGTTGAAAAAAGGGCTTTGTTTGCATGTGTACTGCCTCAATGTGTGTGAAAAACTGTTTTACTGGGTTGAGATTTCCTGTCTTTTTCATGAATACCAAAGCAGCGAGTGCAAGATGTGTGGCGTTACTAATGGGTTTCTTTTTCTGCAGTCAGTCATGTTTGCATGCCTCTCATCTTCTAGAAATTGTCATTAGTTAATCAGTGTTAATAAACGTTTTCTCTTTGTTTGCTATGAGGATTGGTGCAAAGTACCTATTTTAGTGTAAAGTCTTGTATTCAGCATAATGAAGAGTTCCAGGCTTTTGTTCTTAAGTGAAAAAAAGTTTCCTAGGTCTTCATTTCCTGGGTAACTCAATAAAGCTAGAACTTTTTTCTTTTTGTTGGGAAAAAAAAAGTCTGAAGCAGTCTTTATACAGGGTTAGTCATCAAATCACGTGGCCACAGATCACATTATGAAATAGAGATTTCAGTCCTGAGTAATTTATTTAATCATCTTTCTCTTATTTAGCAACATTTCCCATTCAGTTTTTTGAAATGATCTTATTTTGTTTTCTCAGTACTTTAGCCAACTGATGGTGGTTGTCAGGGATTCAAAGAGGATCTGTCTTCAAAAATTGCATGACAAGTTATTGCCTTTTTTTTAATTGCATGATGTTTTTCAAGAATTGTTTGTTGTGAGATATAAAAACAAATTACTACTTTTTTCGTTTGCCCACAATTCTGTGTGTTTTCCCACTGAAAGTATTTAAAAGAAGGAACACGTTTTTACTTGCCAAAAGCGTGAACCTTTGTAAAATTTTCCATGAAAACATTACAGATTTTTAGACCATAACATAATGGAGAAGAACCACAAGACTCCTTTTTCCTCTCACCATTAGAGATGTTTGATACTTTCTCTACTGTCAGGAAAGGTACAGGTACAATGTAAAAATTCTGCTGGTGTTCTGCAGAATAAAATGGAAAAAGCATGGTTCTTTTTATTGTCAGTCTGGGATCAAAAACAATGAGTATAGAAATAAAATGTGAGGGAATTTTTCAACTGCAATATGCCAGCAAAGTATAATTTTCAATATTAGGACAGATTTTAAGAATTCCCTCTTTACAGAGGACTGTAATGTCCAAACATTTGATCCTTTCCCCCTTTTTACTGCATGCTTTTCTTAGTATAGGGTTTTACCTTAGGATTATGTTTAAAAATTTTTAAGAAGGTAATCGGTCCTCACTAATCTTAATAACCTAGGCTATGAAAAGGAGAAGCCCTAATCCTATGAGAATATTTGCATGGAGCTTATGCTTATACGGGGTCTTGAAGGAGTTCCCCCTGTGCACTGCCTTCAGGGAGCTTCTGGCAGGTTTTGCAATGGCATAATACAAACACACTTTATTTCTCTTTCTCTCATTTTCTTTTTTTTTCCTGAAAGATGGTAAAAATCCAACGTATTCCAGGACCCAAGGAGCCGGCTGAACTGACATACTACACTTTATACAATGGGAAACCTTTGCTGGGCACTGCAGCTGCCAAAATTTTGAGTACCGTTGACTCCCAGCGGATGGCCTTGACATTAGGTTATGTTATTCAAGTTCAAGCTGATCGTAAGAGTTCTTTTAAAAATTCTCTGTTTTAGTCCTTTTTTTCTTCCTCCCCGCTCCCCTCCCCCCCGCCCCTTCTTTCTTTGTCCCCCCCCCCCCGCCCCTTCTTTCTTTGTGAAAACAGCAGTGTAGGTGTGTAGGTGTGGGGAGCCTCCACTGATCACACAGAGAAATATCAGCTGCACCTTTCTGAGCAGCTGCTTAAGTCAGGCTGCTCTTTTTCATATGGAAGACAGACTAATATTTTATCGTAGTAAATCAAAGCCATATACAGACTGTTATTTAGCCAATCACTGTAAACTCTTACTGTACAATTAATTTTATACACATACAGTTCTATGAACTGAACAACTTTATGGAACTTTACATAAAGTCAGAATTAATTCTGATGCTAATGAAACTATGACACCACAGGCTAATGACTGCTGGGGCAAAACTGCTATTCAAATAACTTAGCCCAAAGTAAAATGTGGGGATTATCAAGATGCCTCTTATTTTTGACTTGTTCAAAATAATGTAGATATTTCTATCTTCAAAGGGATTATTTTTTTTTTGAATAATCATTTTCACCAAGAACTCTGTAAAATGCACCACACAGTTGTTAAAGATATTGTTTAGACACAAATAAAAAAAATGAAGTTGGACAGAACTACTTATGTGTATGGGCAATTTTCCGATTCAAGATATGGTGGCATCATTCAGAATAATGTGGCCAAAAAGTAATACATTCTTGAAAAGTAGTGTTTGAATTTCTCTTTTAAGACTTGCATCAGTTACTGAGTGATTGTGGGCACAGGTGTTTTCTTAAAAAAAAATTTTTTTTTTTTATATTCCTGTATAGTTGACCCACAGTCATAAAGCTGTGGTGGAGCTTGGAGGGTTTTTTGCGCAATAACAGCTTAATGTATGAATCGATGCCTTTAGCTAACCGAATCTTTCCACTTTGCCAAGGTATTTAACCAGATGGAATTAAAATTATATAGTGGATTTCTGTACTGGATCTCCTTACTGGCTAAACAGCATATAAAATGGGACTCCCTGGTGCCATTATTTCTGCGTGAAGGAGCAGTGATATTGAAATAATTACATGTCATGGTGATAGGAAAAGAAGGAACCACTGTAATAAGTAATTGACGTATCATCCATAAACATATGATTGAGTTAGAATAATAAAGGATGATATAATTTCCAGAGAATGCACTATATACTGTACCTGATCCTTAATTTGATCGTGGTCTGTTACTGACTTTAATTGGACTAAACCCAGGGATCTCCATTTCTGCTTCCATAAAGTCTAGTATTTAAATTCTGAACAACTTTGTTTTCCATGAGAATATGTCTTTAATGTAATTTTTGCTAAAGCAGCTATAGATAATACATAGCAGTTTCCTAGCTCTTTGTGCAGTTTTGTAATTTATATGGGTGTTTAGGTAGTTATATGTCATCTGCTGCTCATGATCTAACTTTGTGCTTCCATGGTCTGATAAGGCGGCCTTGTGGTCTGTAGACTTTCATACAAGTTAAATATTCACAGAATACTGTAAGAAGAGAATATACAGAAATTGAAAATATGACCCTGGGTAACTGAGATTCTGAAGCTAGAGTATTTTAAATGTAGGAGATAGTTCTATCTTTATACCTTATTACAGAAAAAATCCATTTCTTTCATTTTGGACATGGTATTTGTAGTCTCTCTTTGTATTCCCAAAGAAAATACTTTGTGTGCACTTCATTTTTACTCATTATAATTGACTTTCAAAAAAGTTAAATATTCACAGAATACTGTAAGAAGAGAATATACAGAAATTGAAAATATGACCCTGGGTAACTGAGATTCTGAAGCTAGAGTATTTTAAATGTAGGAGATAGTTCTATCTTTATACCTTATTACAGAAAAAATCCATTTCTTTCATTTTGGACATGGTATTTGTAGTCTCTCTTTGTATTCCCAAAGAAAATACTTTGTGTGCACTTCATTTTTACTCATTATAATTTCTGTTATAGCAGAATGAAAAGTTCTGTACCAAAATGGAGTAAGAAAAGACATCTACCCTCAGGAGCTCACAGTCTGGTTAGACAAGACAGATGAATAATAACAAAAAATATGGATGTTCCTGTTTTATAAGTGAGGGACTGAGTTATAGCAAAATGAAAGGTTTGTTTCAAAATCCACTGAAGTCTTATTGAGTTGAATGAACCATGGATTGACTTATTCAAGGTCACATTGGAAGCTGGTAACAGAATTAAAGATGTAAACCAGGATTCCTAAATGTCTGTCCTATTAGCCATAAGGTCATCGTTTCCTCTGCGTTCCCTAGAAAGAATAATTATAATTTTTCAGCAATTGTTTGCTGCTCCCACAACAGCAAGCTATAATTATAATTACTGTTATCTGATAAAACTCAGATTCAGTTTCCTTCCCCACAGCCCTTTAATCCCCAAACTAAATGTCCAAAGTCAATAATTGAGAATTATGCAAGTCCACTGAAAAGCGAACCCTGAAAGGCTTCAACCTGGCTTTTTGGACAGTCTTTAAGCATGCGGTTACCGTTACACTGTGCACAAGATATGTACCTAATGGTGCTGTTCCTACATCACCCAACAAACTACATTGGCTTTGCAAAAAGTTGTAGAACTACAACGAAAATAGGCTCAAGCTTCAGACAGACTTTCAGCTGGCTTTTGTAACTGCTGCTGAACAAGATGGTATGCATTTGAAGTCTGATCCTGAAAGATGCTGAGTGCCTCTGACAGCTAATAAGCTCAACGACATTTGAAAGCGCTAGTCCCCTAGGAAATGGGAATGGCTGCTTTATGCTGGTATTCTCACAATTGCCTGTCCACGCCAGCAACCAGTGGCATAAGAAAATAAATAGGGATCGCATGGTGAAGTCCACAAAATATTTCACTAAAACAAAATTCAGCATCATAAGGAGATTATGTGGTGTTTTTCCAGAAAGAAATGAAATGAGAGAACCGGGGATGTGTCACAGGAGGATCTCTTATGTGTGTACAAGTTGAAGTTTCATACTAAGAGACGTTATTCTGATAAAACGGAATCTAAAACATTTTAGCATCACTGCATTTCTGAAATGTACCCTTTTCCTGGTGCCATTATTAATATATCTGCAAGTAGCTCTTTCCGATCTCATCACTTCTCCTCCTTCAGAAATGATGGATTCATTTTGACCTTAACTATGATAAAGTATTTCTAGAGCACAAGAGAAGCATTTTCTTATTGCCCTATTGATATCAACAGTAACTATTAGCATGCTTAGCTTCATTGTTTTTGAAAAAAACTCACTCTCTGAGTTTTGCTCTTGCTGAGCCAGTAAGTCTTTGACACCAGGTACGGACTCCGTGTGTATACTTTTAATACACATGCTACCTTACTATAAGCTGGTTTTGTGTTTGAAAAATAATTAAGGATGTATTAATTTCACACTTTTTTGTTTATTCTGTAAACGAACCATTGGAGTGATATCTAACGTGGCATCTAATTTGACTTGGGAGTTGATGGCTGCTTTTGCAGCTGGCTATAACTAAGTAAGAGGAGAGTCCAGGGATTTGTGAATTGAAGTGTGTTGCTGATTCATTTCATTTACTTAAGGAGTACAAAGGTATAGCTAGATTACTAACAGTCCTTTTGTACCAGTTATTATATGGAGACAGTTGAAGACTGTGTTGGAAGCAATTTAAATCTTGCGATTGCACAGTGAAACTTACCAGTGTTGGTTTGCAATTTTCTGTAGCTGTGGTGAAGAACCCCCCGAACAACCTGTGGATCATTGCAGCGGTGCTGGCTCCCATTGCTGTGGTTACGGTTATCATCATCATCATCACAGCGGTTCTGTGCAGAAAGAACAAGAACGACTTCAAACCAGACACCATGATGAACCTGCCTCAGAGAGCTAAAGTGAGTGCAGATCCAAGACGTCCATTTGCTTTCTGAGGCTTTAACTGTGTTTCTCTGCTAGATGTAGCTGAAGGACGTTTGGAATTGAAATGGTTGTTACTCACAGGTTGGATCTTTGCACTTCTCTGTCCTTGATACCACCAGTCGCAGCAATTACCCTTCTATTTTACTCAGGACTCACCAACTTCCTTCACAGCTCGTCCCTTGCTGCATAGGTAGCAGTGACAGAATAACCCTTACGCAGTGATGTAAGGCACTGAGCCATTAGGGCTGAGTAGGCTTTACTCAGGGCAGTTGCTTCCTTCATAAAGTTGAGGAAAAGGGATATCACGCCTAGGCTTCGTCAGCAGCACGTCTCCATAGGACCTCACCCACGGCCTGAGCTGCTCCTACCTACTGCGAGTGGCAATGGCTGAAGCTCCGGGCTTTGGCAGCAGTTCAGACCTGGCCTTAACCAGAAATTCTCCATCCAACTGCTAATTCAGAAAAGACATTCTTTGAATTTTTTTCAGAAAATTTCTCCCACTGCTATTTTTCTTTTAGATGTTTTGAAGCGTAGTGGAAAAAAGTCTGCCTTCTCAGTGCTGCTATTAAATGGCTCTTAAACAGGGCCACCCAAAGTTAGGAGTTGTTAGCCTACAAAGCGTGTGTGTAAATCATACTGTTCCTTCGCCCTTTTAGCTGGCTTTGTTCTTCTCCACTGGCATGGGATTGAAATGATAATTCTTTTCATTGGTTTCTTCATGCTACAGACAGCAGGATTATCGTGATTTCAGCTCTGTTGCTTCTGCTGAAAAATGTAGATTGGAGGGAGAGTTGAAGGAAGGCATGATGCATATGACAGCTCTTTTCTCCTCATCTTAGGTTAGTTGCAGATGGGTGCAGCTGGTGCCGGCTGAAAAAAGACATTTGTATCAAAAATGATACAAAAAAGACATTTCCATTTCGGTTCCAGCATGCTCATCTATTTATCCGGTGTTACCAAACTAGTGTTAAGACTAGATCTGCAAAAGTGAAACAAGCAATATCATGGACACAAACAAAAATTAATACCACTGCAGTGATATAATATAATGTCCCATTTAAACCTCTAAAATGCAAATCATGCTTTATTAGGGGCTGTTGCACCACTTGATTCTTCTTATATGCAATTTAGTCCCAGCTAAAGAACAAAGTGAGACTAAATTTGTACATTGTTTTGAGCTGGCCATCATTATGGGATGCTTTACAGCTGAAGAAAAAAAAAAAAAAAAGACTGCTGGTTGAAGCCACAGCACAGAAAAAACTTGGAAGCATTTTAATATTCCATAACTGTCATTCCAAAAAGTAAGAGAAAGTAGAATTTTTACTTTTCCTGAAAAATCAGATTTAATCAGGCTGTAAGATACGTGGTCAGGTTAAAACCTATTCCATCAGGTTACGTTTGTATCAGCAGCCAATGTGGTCAGACAAGAGTTGGACCTGCAGAACAAAACAATTGGTGCTGAGCTCCCAGCATCCGCACTACACTCGCTTCAGGAGATTTTCCTGCAGACTTGCTCACATTTGCAACTGGAGCGCAGTAGTCCACTTCTAGAGTGCATTTCCCCTTTTTGGGTATATTTTGAGACTCCATAAAATTTAATTTAATTCATTCTATAAAAAGTGATGCATTTCAAAACTAAAGCTAAATTGATTTCTGCTTAGTTTCACAATGATGGCTCCATCAGAAAGGTTTGGCCAGGTCTAGTTTAGCGTATATGCTGGTATATGGACCATGGAGGATAAATTCTGCAGCGGGATTGGGAATGGACTGGTTTTGTCATTCCTGATTTCAGCATCTTTACTTAAAATAAGGCTAAGAAATATATTTTGGGAAGATAATGAAACAAGGTCATTTTGAAAAGAACAGTTTTATTTTTATTTTTACGTTCAGCATTAGGGATATCAGGAATAGTGGTAATCACTTGAACTGTAATTGCTACATTTCATGCAGTTTGGCAATACAAATAGCTGATGAGCACATATCTATATCACATTTAAAATGAATATATTATATTTCATGGCTTAGAAAAGTGCTCGGGACTGCTTGATTAATGCTGAATCTGTTCTGTAAGTGGAGTCACAGCAGAGTGATTTTTAGTTTAAGAAGCAGCGTTAATATTTTGTTTCTGTGTGTCTGAGATTTGCTGTTGAATCACTGGAGCAATTTTTTGATACCTTTTGAATATCCAGCAAGCAGTATAAAGAGGAAAAGAGAATATTATAGGGTACCCACAACCTTGGATTTCAGCTGGTTTGTTTCCAGTGGTGCCATTTTATGTGTTTGGATTTCAAAAGTCCTGTACCAAGGGGACTGGCAGAGCAGAACTGCCTGTTCATCGCTGCAGTCCTATTGCTGCTGGGAGCAGTGGGAGGCTGCAGGTCCTCGCAGAGCAGAGCTGCCTGCCATGTCCCTCCAGAGGCTCCGTCCCGTGCCAGTGGGATAGGATGCACGAACACAGCACGGAGGGGTAATGAAACATTTAGTGATAAATATCCTTCTGTAGCCGGGGGAGGTGATGTAACATAACAGCAGGACTGCTGCCTGTGCCTGGTAATTAAGGAATGACTTTGTTGTTGTAACAGACTGAAGGCTAAATAAATGAAGTTTAAAAAATGACCTCTCATACGTAGTGTAGTTTACAGTATCTCTCTCAGGAATTGTGTTGCTGTTCTGAATTGCCTCAGCAGTCAGGGACATCTGGACTAAGTTGCAGGGAAAAGGGACTGTTACCATTTTTTTCAATTGACTCTCCAGTTGTAAAATTAAAAGAAGTATAAATTCAAATTGGTGAAATTCTGATTGGAATTTATTTTAATGTTCTTTCAATGCTGTTTTTATTCTGAGGTACTGTTTTTATGTTAAGGTTTTGGATAGATGTTAGTTTTTTACCTCTCTTGCTTTCTAATTCACAGCATGCTTTTTTAAAGGCTGTAATCTGATTTGTCACCTTTCCTTTCCTTTAGAGCATGAAAGAATAAGCTTGCAGGTAAACAGAGATAAGATCTACAGTCTAAGACCAGCGAGCAAAAGCAAATACTGCAGGCCATGAGAAAACAACCACTATCAGTTTGATAAAGGGCATGGAAAAAAAAAAAAAGATTAGAGAAACTGTCTGTGTACATGGGTATATATGTAGAGGGGAGGGGCTGATCATCCTTTTTTCTTTTTTCTTTATTTTTTTCTTCTTTTCTTCCTTTTTTTAAAAATACCAATGTCTTTTTTTCACGATCATTACAAGGAAAAAAATCCCAGAAACAACTCCTTATATTCAATCTGCCCTTTGCCAGGCAATGTAATTTAATGGTCTCATCATTCATTTATTATTTCAAAAGCAATATTCAAGTCCCAGTCCTTCGGTCTTTCTCAGTATTGTGGCTGTATTGGACATCTATGCTTGCAGTGCTTCAGCAGTGCCTGATCGTGATTTAGTCTTGCCAGTTCCCTTCAGGGGTGGTAAAGCCATCTGCTCCTGTGGGGTTTTACAGAGCAGGGTTCCAAGATCAAATTTTATTTAACGCAGTATGTCTGCTGATGAGGATGGCTTTTTCAGCTCTTCCTTTAATGCAGTTTGTTACTAGACATGGTGGTAAGTAGAACTCAGATTAAAATAATCCTTCATTTTCTTCCTTTGGCAGATCCGAACTGGGAGTCTGCAGAGTTCTTTAGTAATTCTCACGCTCTGCTTCTTCTGGTTTTGGGGTTTTTTTTTTGGTGGTTGTTGTTGTTGTTATTTATTTATTTAGTTATTTATTTACTTAAAAAATAAGATATGAAGTATAAGTTGTAACAACTTCTACTCTTTCAAAGGCATGGAAGGAGAAATAGCCAATTTAATCAGCTGTTCTCTTTTGTTACCTTTTTTGCAGAATATCTAGGAGGGTCTTGACTAACACAATATAGATAATAAGGTTGAAAAAACATTATTTTGGTTAAAAATATTATTGTCTAGGATGGTGTGCAGTAGTTCTTCCTAGCTGTCCTTCACACAGCTTCTACTTCCCCTTTCTTCATTCCCTCCCCTTTTTTCGTTTCCTCCCTTCGTAGCTCATTTGGTGGCTGCTTTTGTGGTACCCTGCCTTAAGAGGAGGGCAAGCAGAAGCCTCTGTCAGGGGCAATATCGTCATGACTTGCCATGGGGTGGTGGTGGTGAATTGGCATTTCTCTGATATGTTGCAAGTTTCACCGTGGTAATGTGCGGAGACGTCTGGTCTCCCAAATCAGCATTAGCCCAGTTAGCGTCTCCTTAATGCACTGGAGCTACTTATCAAAGGAATACTGAAGTACGTAAGCACATTAGAAATCATCAGCCTCAGTTCAAACAGGAGATTGGGAATGCGATGTACATCCCCATAAACAAAAAGCACGTTTTGTTTTGTCTTAGAAAATAGAAGACAGCCCTGTTTTTTTCAGACTGAGATCGCCTGTGAAATTTATCTGTATTTATAGCTATAGCCCAGATTTAGTAAGGGACAGAACAAGAGAAAATGGTTTTTCAGAGCTCATCCTTTTTCTGTGCCATCAGCAAATTTGTTTTATCCGGCTGATTTTCTTCCACTGCTAAAATATTCAATGACAACATGACAGGAACCTGACAGAGACTATTCAGTTATTAACTGTCTAATTCTGATGTGTTTCCCAAAAGTACGTTTGAGGGTTAAAATCACCATTGCTCACCTTTGAAGTGTTTTATGGTGCTTTTTCAGCATTCTGTCAATAGTCTTTGTACTTCAGGAAGTGCATCCTTCCAGATTCTGTAAATTAATTCAATTTAACGTCGCAAGAACTTTTTTTTATGTTACATATTTTTTCCAGAGGTGGTGAGGAATTTCTTTGAGTGGGGTTTTTTTTTCCCCCCTTCTCTTTTTTTTTTCCCAATAGAAAATGCAGTTTGGAAAACTAAGTTTTGTTTAAATGCTTTAATTTTTCCATTAAGAGAATCCACCTTTCGGTAGCTGCTTTACCCAGAAGGCATGTGCCAGTTCTGCTTGTTCCTTGCAGAGGCAGCAGGGAAAGCCCGGCCGGGCTTTGGGGCAGGAGAGGCTGGGCACCTAGCCCTCGGCTGCCTTGCTGCAAGGCTTTTGTGAACGCCACTTCCCGAGAGAAACAAGTGAAGTCAATAGCAACCTTCCCAGTAGGCAACTGGCAAGCCAGGGGAAATATAACTTCACTGATCTGAAAAAGATCCTTTTCTGGAAAATGTTGCCCATGAAACTTTTATGTGTGCCTTTTTTACTTTGTCTTGATTTGGAATAAATTACTCCCACCCTCTTTGGAAAGACAAGATTTTTTTCGTAGAGAAAGTTCTCCATTTTCTGTATGGGCTTATTTTTCTTCCTCCTAATTTTTTCTTCCATATGTTCATTCTTCCATTTTCTGTTAAAGAAATTTCTGGGGGTGTTACGGTAGGGTAAGAAAGGTTAGCCAAGATCAATTTTATACTAACTAATCATGTTTAAAATATGTGGAATTGGAGATCTCGTCAGAAAATGGCTTTGTTGTTGGGCATTCATATGGCAATCTACATATTTTACCTGTCACTTATGTAATCAAAGAAGTTAAGAGGTAGTGGAAAATTTTATATTGAAGTGGAAATTTTATATTAACATATGATGCATGCTGGAAATTTCTTTTTTCTCTCTCTTTTTTTGCAGCCAGTACAAGGCTTTGACTATGCCAAGCAACACTTAGGTCAGCAGGGAGCTGAAGATGAGGTTTTACCTATAACTCAGGAGACCGTTGTACTTCCACTTCCAGTTAGAGATGCTCCTGCCTCCCAGGAGAGAGAAGTTACACAGGATGGGAGCACCATCAAAACTGCCAAATCCAATGAAACAAGGAAAAGGTACGGACTGGCATGTTTCCGCAGAGGGGTGGAATGGGGTACATGCTGCTGGTTGCTTAGGAAAAACCTGTAAGGTTTGGCACCTAGGCTCTGCATGTGGCAGATGGTTCCTCCGTGATATATTCTTGGCATAACACTGGTCTGCACTGGATGTGTAAGATTGCTGCAAAATACAAGATAAAATAAAGTGAAGTCTTCATAGATTGTACATGCATAGAGGAGGTAAATGGGAAGTGGCTCTCATATGCATGCTGGTGTTGTACAAGAGATGAACCCAAATGAAACATGGAATCTGGAGCATGAACACCGATCATTTCTCAAATGAACCAAAAGACAGGACCTCAGCCACTGTAAGTTGCTGTAGCTCCACTGACAGACTCTGTCACTTCAGAATTGGACCCAATGTCTTCATTAGCAAAAGGGCAAACCCTAAACATCCACTAAATTATGAAAGACCTCTAGATCCAAAGCATCTATAGCAGGACAAAACCTTTGAGAGTGTAAGAATAGACTAGATAACATCAGTGTCTAAGATAAATTGTCCCAGGTTTGCAGTTTCTTCATAGTAAGTCTACAGGGTTGTAGGATCACAGATTAGAAGGTCCCCAGGAAGCTGTCTTGCTCTTCCTCTTCTCCAGTGCAGGGTCAAATACACCCCTAACTCAACTTTATCTACCTTTTTTTAAACTTTTCCAGTGATGGAATGATCACAGCCTCCTCAAGCAATCTGTTCTTTGCTACCTTTCTGTTAGGAATTTTTACCTCATGTCTACCCTCAACCATCATCAGAATAGCTGAAGGTCATTCTTTCTTGTCTCGGTCATCTCAGGCAAGGAAAGCAGATTATCCCTTCATCCTAGCTGTTTTGCATGCTTCGAGTCCATTTTTCCTTGACCTGCTCTCCTTGAAATTAATTTAGAGTGGAGGATCATCAACTCTTTGTTGCTGAAGAATGATACGGAAGGGAACAGAGGAAAATAAAACTGTTAGGTAAACAGAGGTAACAGTTGTTGTCTAGTTCACTGGCATTACACAGTCCTTGCCTCTTGAAGGGACTCGATAAAATAAAAGAAGAGTATCTGGCTAGTGCCAAGAAATTGTATAGAAAATCAAATCTTCATAGCTGAGTCACCTCATCTTGTACTTGTCAATGCACACTGATATTTGCCCCTTTGGAGCAATGGAAAAGCTTGGAAAACTCAGCACAGTATTGCTGTATGCTGTGACAGGGACGCACTGGAGCCACCTGCAGCCGCGGGCGGTGCCGCGCTGGAAGGTGTCAGCCCGCACGGCTTCATGGCGGGTAGACCTCCCCATTGGTCATAAGCTGAGGTTTTCCCTACAGAAAAATGGAAACAGAAGGATCCTGAGGTGGTGTCTAGTTTGGCATGCTTCTCTGGCTGTATGGTAAATCACCTGGAACACAGAGAGAGCTGTCTGCAGGGAGTACGAATAGAGAAGAGTAAGCCAGCTGAGAACTCCCCTGGTTCCTGCGATAGCTTCGCTGGGTTTGGGTGTAAACTGTTATTATGCCCTTTAATGTCAGCAATGTGGTGTTCACACCATAAATCACTCGAACCATGAGAGTCAGGTTATATAGGCCGTGTGAACCAAAGAGCACTTGTCCCTTTTGAAGTCTTCCATCCTCTGATGAAATGACAAATGGAAGATGACCATGACACTGGCTGCGGTTGCTGGTGCTGGGCCACCACAGGTCAAGTCTTTGCAGGAACTGTTCTTTAAAAGGTTTTGAAGCCTCTCCAAAGCTGTGAAAATACACACAAAAAATGTAAACCAGCCCTATTAATTAATCCTCTCACAAAAGTGATTAAGCACTTCAGTCAGTCCTTTGAATGAGCGCAGAAATCCCCCTGTACTTAATCTGGGCAATTTTAAACAAGCATTGATAAGTAAATTGATCCAGGAATTCACAGGAAAGTTATTCTCATTATAAAATGTGTTGAACCTTGGTGCCTTTCTAAGCAAATAACCAAGAGTTAGTTTTGCCTCCTTCAGGGTGATCACTTGCATAAGTGAGAACATGCAGAATTTTAGTCGTTTTTCATTCCCAGCAGCTGTGTCTGGAGATGGAATTTAATGGTTTGTGAAGATGAAGAAATATTTCTTGACCTTTATGTATTTGCTTTTTCATCCAGGCTACTTTGCAGCCTGGAAAGGTCAATTTGAATCAGACTGCCATGAAGTGGCTGGTAACCGATCAGAATATCTTCTCTGATATTACCACTGAAGGAAACTTCACAGTTAATAATACGATGGCCACTTAAAAAGAATGAATATTTAGATTAGTGGCAGCAGAAATCATTGTGCTATCTATGCTCGCTTCTCTCTTTTCCTTGTTCCCAAGTGGAGCAGATTTTCTTCAGGTGTTGGTCTGTCCCTGGATGAATTTTTTTACTGGGCTGGGATTATTCATTAGCAGTGACAGACAGGTTTATAGGGGAGAAATGCTACTTTTCAAGAATACTTATTCTCAATAGAATTTCACAAGAAAATCCTCAGGCTGGGCTGAGCTGAGCTGGGTTGCATGCTGAGTTCTCCTAAAGCCCCGTAGCTAGAAAGAGCCTGTCTCAAATTTATATATTTTTCCACCTAGGCTATCTTCAAAAGAGAGTCCCTAAGAATTACTTTTCTCATACTTGTCCCTTCCTGTTCTGACCACAGTAAATGCTCTCTACTTACACCAGACAGGGCAGTCAGAACTGGAGGTAAATGAATGTTTCAAGCTGGCAACATAGTACTGGCAATAATTTACAGGATGATTTTTACAGTTGTTTTGCTTTAGTACCATTTTCAGGATATAAAGCCATTGTGACAGCAATAGAACTTGATTTGATTTTTCTTCTCTGTAAATGAAAGTCCTTGTGACTAAGTCAATTTTTTTTTTCTTCGATGCAACCTCTTTACATTATCCTGTCATTGGCCATGACAATTCAGAATGATAAATTGCAGATGGGTGCATGAGAAACTATACAGGTCCTGTAGATAGATTTCATTCCCGTTGTGGCAAGTTTCATGTGTAGAAAAAATGTGACACTGTGTTTGGATGTGGAGTAGCACCAAATTTCACATTTTCTACTTTGGCCTGCTTTTCCCAACTTGTGCATTAGGATTTGAGTAATTTGCCCACCCCAGAAAGAAGAGCTTGCTCCTGGTGCAGCCCAGAGTTACGCTGCTCATTTCTGCTCTTGCTCCTCGTTGGGACTGAACGCCCGCAGTGGTTCTGCTCTGCCCTCCCTCCTCACCCTGTGCAAGGACCAGTTTCAGGGCAAGGATATGCAATGGCTGAACAGAACAAGCATTTTCTTAGGAGTTTCAGCAAATAATGGTGCTGGCTAAACCATGTTGTGTGGAAAAAAGGAGAATTTTCTTGTCACGTTGCGTGTGCATACATGTAAAGTGAGTGAGTGAATTTTGCATTGTGGCTGACAAAATAGCTGAGTGTAAATGCAGGCTAAATAATAAAGGAATTAGTTTAGCAATATATATAAAAACAAAAGTCTGCTTTATTTTAGCTGTATAAATGACATGGAATTGATAACAGGATTTTTTGTCCTCTGCAGTGCCGCTTCTGTCATTGTGGGGGTTGTGCATGAGAAGTGTTTGCTTTCGATGCCACTAAGATGCCTATCAGCCCTGAGCTAACTGAGAAGTCGTGTTCTCCTACCGTCGCTCTGTTCCTGCCTTTACTGTGTTTCTGTGTGCAGTTTATATTCTGTCTCCTTTTGGTACAAAATCAGACTTGAAAACTCAGTGATGCAAACTGTGCGAATGAAATAACCTTGAAATGAGGTTTATAAGGAAGAACTCACAGCCTCCCTTGTTGCTATGGTTACTTGCAGCCGGTCCCCGAGTCAAAACGGCTCCATCATCAGCAACGGGTCGGGAAAGCCCAGCTCCGGCCGGAGCTCCCTCCAGAAAGTAATGGCACCGCAAAAAGTGACAAAAGACGAAGGAAGGAAAAGAAACGGTGAGAAGTGCTTCTTGATGAAAGCTGCTCGCAGTCGCCCCTGTAGCGGTACCCACGCAGGCACTAGCTATGTTGAAACCATCTTCCTATACCTTCAGCAGTACTTAGGCATTTTCTGTTCATAGCTGTTTGGGTCTTTTCCCCCCTTTACTGCTATAACTGTTTCTCAACCTCACACGAAACAGGATGGTGTTTACTCTTTATGTGTGGGCCTTTGCAAATTTTCATTCTTTCTTTTTTTTTTTCTTTTCCTTTTTTTCTTTAAATACCAGTAAACTAATGAAGACGTGATGCTGTGTAGTAGGTGGACAGCTTTTTTTTTTTTTTCTGTGTAGAGTCCTAAGATATTAATTTCCATTACTGCTGTTGCTGAGCTGGCCCAGATATGATGAAGATGAATTAATTAGGTAAAAATTAATTTGAGAAAGTGTGAGATGTCCAGAGCTTTAACTTTCCATCTTTTATCATCCTCATCATACCTTTTTGTTATTAACACTTCCTGACAGCTTTTCCTGATGCATCTAGGATGTCAGCTTTTCCTGATGCACCTAGGATGTTATGCTGGATGCTTATTACAAGCCCTTGGTTGATGGTGGTGACCTTATGACTTGAGATGTATCAGGAACATCTGATGAGAGTAGAATGCCATCCCCTTTCTTCCTTGCTTTTCTTTTGTCTGTCTCTCTGCTTATTCCTCCTGAGTTATAGCTTTGCTTCCATAGCTATATTTTCCATATGAATAGAAAACACTGTGGTTGAACCAATTGATCACTTCCCTCTAAAGGGAGGGAATTAAACTGGATGTGGTCTCATCAGATTCTGTCACGAACACAAGTCCGTAATTCTTCTTTGTTAAAAATGTAAGTGTGGAAAGGAGGACTTGGATAAAGAGAAAATCTTAGTGTAGATCTCTTCTCCTTTCTCCAGTAAATCACCTGAGTAACCTCTGTGGAGGCGATCCTGGTATCAAATCCTGTCATCCCTTGATGGTCGTTATTCCTAACACCAAAGTGTCACACAAAGGCTTTGCTGCTTTAGCAGGAATACAGTGTGATATAGAGACAGATACATAGCACCAGAGATGGCCTTTGTTCTGTACAGCAAAATCATACTGTGTTTTTCAAGTGTCCTCTGTTCTTTCCATACACGTACCATAGAGCATTGCATCTTGTGGGGACCATATAATTGATATAACTGTAGTACTCTGTTTTTAAATCGGCTTCACTGAGATTTATGCACATTTGCACATTCACACAGACAAGTGAAGTTAATTTTCTTTTGTTACATGTTTGTCACCTGTACTGCTTTCTTCTGACAGACCTGTGGCTTTACTGATTACCACAGACCTGTAATAATAAGTATTCTGAGTGGTCTTTCTGAAAGAGGTCTCCCCCCCCCGAGACAGCATAACAATATTTCATGGTTCTAAGTTTCAAGGGTTGTAATTATTTTTTCACTGTTTCAAAAGTAGCTCATTTTATGAGAAAACATTTATGGTTTCCAGTGTTAAAAGGTGTAATTTATGCTGCTTTTTTTCTTCCCTACCCAGGAAAGCCCGTATTCAGAAGCAGTGTCAGGTGGTGTTTACACGTGTAGGCAAAATAACTTAGTGAAGGTATTTTTTTGTTTTGTTTTGTTAGGTTTTAAATCTTCAAAGAAAATTGGTAAGAACTTCCAGTTTCTTTGTTAAAGAATTGACTAATACCTAACATCCTCTCTTCTGATCTGGACTGTAGTGTATTTCTAGAGCATACACATGCTACTTAAAGAAACCTTTCACTGTAGTATAAGGGAATACTGATCCTTTATTTTAAATCTTAATTTCATTATAATTCTAGCTTCAACTTTATTTGATAACAATAACTAGGCACTTTTCAAATTATGTGGAAAACTAATAACTTTATTTACATGTTTATTTTACCTTCCCTCTTCTGTCTTCTGAAAAAAAGCCTGAATAATGTTGTTGTTTAAAATGGTCAAGGTGCTTCTTGTTAGGAGCAGCAAAGGAGCTAAATGATTTCTAGGAAAACATCTTTAGTGTATAATCCATTCATAGTATGGTTACTTGTTGTTTGTTCCTACCACATGCTGGCAGCAAGATCTTGAGCTTCTGTGGCAGAAAGGAAAAGCTGGGTTTGCCTGTTTAAGAAGTAATAGTATAGCATATATACAAAATATGAAATAGATGGGCTGTTTCCATCTGACTATTCTGGCTTTGAAGGAAACTGTGCATGAAACGCCTTTTCTGCAGAGCCCTCCTTCTGGTAGAGACTTCAGCTACTTCTAGAGGAACTTCCTTCACTCGACTGCCATGGCCCTAGAAAGGGTCGCCTGCTAGTTTCCAGGCAAACTATGAAGGGGAATAAATACATTGTTCCCTGGTAAAGAGATGGGGACTTTTTAGCTGTAGGCATGTCTTTTAAGATACGTTTAAGAGAGTTTCCTGACACAACCCTTTCAGAACAGCTTCTGGGAAGGAAGATGTGGCCCTGGGAAATGAAATGGCCTCCCCCTTACCAGAATTACGGAGCTGGCCCCACATTTATTTTCATATGCATGTGCAGATATGTTTCTGACTTTTGAGTCGTGTGATCCCAAATGCCTATTGAAGTTGAAATTAAAAAAAAAAAAACCAAGGCACCCGTTACTTTTCATCATGGAGCTTACGCTTTGTTCCCCAGTGCTATGATTACAAACACTGTTGTCATCTCAGATATTTTGTTCTTTTTGCAGGCTTTTATCTTTATCCAGCATGATTAGCATCAATAGAATGTGTTGGCTGATTCTTCCTTCCAGTTTAAGAAAGAAGCTGCTTTTCTCCTAGTTGTTTGTCTGAACCTGCTCCAGTTCTCTAGCCTGGCTGTAGCCTGACGCCTCTAATGCGCATGTCAGCAAAAGCAGCAGCATATTTTCTTCTCTGAAAAGCAGAATCTTAAAACTGGAATGAATTCCTTGATGGTCACATGTTTGATTTGGGGACTCCAAGTTAGAATGGCTCATTAGTTGCCATAGTTACGGACCAATTTTAGATTCTATTTCTTGCTGACATTTAGTTACATGGAAAAATGACAGCACTGGATGTTACCTCAGTACATAAACTCTATATGGCTTGTATCAAAATTGACTCTAAATGGAGTGTGTCAAGGCTGAGAGTGAACAATGTGAAACCACCACAGACTGACAGGCTTGATTTAAGGACCTGATGATTTGGAGGATCAGGAGAACTCTTTAGCTGAGCCTTATTTCTACAGAAAACACAAATAAAATATCTATTCGTATTACAATATTGATAAATTTTGGTAAGGTAATAGCATTTTTTTCCTTTTGTTTTTTTTTCTTGGAAAACATTTATTAGTATTCTAATAGGAAGTTTCCTTTCTAAAAGTTGATGAGTGGGGCTTTCATTTACTTTGGGCACTCAAAAAAAAAAAAAAAAAAAAAAATTAAACCTTTTTTTTAAAAGTGCCCAATTGCATATGTCAGAGGACTGCGATATGAATGAATCAGCCAAAAGAGGTACTGGCAATTTCCAAGACGGGTTTGTAAGAGAGCGTGGAAGAGAACAACAGGATATTAGCACTTTCACCTATCGTTTTATCAGGCCTAACATCATTCAGGGAGAAGCAGCAGGCTGAACCCACATGTACTTAAAGAACTACAGTAGCCCACAGTAAAAAGTTTTCTTTCACCAGCTCCTCACAAAATGAAGCCAGTGGAAGTTATATAGGTCATTTTTCCAAACTTTGAGTGCTTGATCTTGCAACCTTCCTGTTAGCATCTTTGTGCTAGTGAAGGTGTGATTGCTTGTTTTTTTTGAGAAAAATGAAAGCTTTAGTTTGCTAGCAGTTCTTAATGAAGCATATGACTCTATAACTTTTGGGCTGAGAACTCGTATAGTTGAGCCCAGTTTTGTATTTGAACCTCATCATCGTGAAAGGACACACACCAGAGGGTATTTGTAAAGAGTCAAACCTGTGTAAGAAATCTTCCTTTCCTCCTCCTAGGAGTCCCAGCTGGAGCACTTCTCATCTTCCAAGCATTTGGACGTTGTCTTTAAAAATAGATGCAACTTTTCAGAAGCAGTTCAGTCAGGGGCCTCACTCCTTTTTAAATATCAGTCTCTAAGACTATCATTTTCTCTGTCCAGGCAGAAGCTGTCATATAATTTTTAAATTCTTTTTTCCTTCTGTTCTTTGTAGGGATATCTGAAAATCAGGTGTCTGCAGGAACAAAGTACCGGGGAGGAAAACTTGGCTGTATTATTGGCTAAGCTAAAATCAAAGGGATTTTTGGATGTAACTCAGCCAAGCTATGATACACTGCCTCTTTTATTCTGTGTAAGTGTGGGCCACCAGTTTTCACACTGTCTGATGTGGCAGCTCAGCGTCAGAGCCAGCTTTTCTGAATTTCTGAGCAGTTGTCTGTAGTGACTCAAATGAAAATGAAATATGGCAACAGCAATTGAATCCAGTAGCAGCAATGTAGCAGTCTGCTTTGACACAGAAGTTAGCTGGAGGATCTGGTGTCTCCTCACAAACATCCAGCACCCTTCATCTGCCTTTTCTGTGCTGCATGGGGTGAAATACAAGTTAGGGTGAAAAGGGCTTCATCTTGCCAAATTTTGGTCCTTTAAAGTTGGCTTGCTAATCTGATCTAACCAGGTAGGCTCTCTAGTGACTCCAGAGGGTCATAACTAATTGGGACAAATATTTCTGCTCTGGAGGTACTCGCTTTTCTCTTTCCAGTATGGAAGGAGCCCAGACAGCTGCATTAGAGCATAGGCACAGATTTGAAGTGAGACGATTCCCTTTCATGATGCCTGTCTCTTTGAAAGGCTGAGAAATCAGAGTGCTAGGAAGAATTTATGGTGTAGAGAGAGGAATCTGTTCTTTTCATCATTCATTCCCTCATCCTGAAGCATTAGCTTCATTTGTCACAGAAACAGCATTAGTGGGGATCTTTATCTAACTCTTCACCCCCTCGCAGTAAACTCCTAGGCTTTTCTGGAGTAATTTCCTGACATTTAACCATAGCAGGGTAAGGAAAAAAAAAAAAAAAGAATGAACAAAATCTGCTTGTTCAGCTGAAATCCCTCATATTGGCACCAGTTACTATTCTCCTTGAGCCTCCCAGAAGCTTTACACATTGATTCTTTTTTTTTTTTTCCTCCAAAGATTTCAGCTTGTGTGACATAGCCTAATATTTCCCCATACTGTTTCCATTTCTTCCACTGTCTTTTTTTTTTTTTTGGTGTTTGCTTGTTTTAAATATAGAGCGCGCTGTGACCCTGCTAGCATCCTGCTGGTGACAGCGAACCCTTTGTTTCTTCAGACGTAGCCTACACCATTTCCCGCTGCTTTCTCCACTTGGTTTTGGTTTGCAAGAGGCAGCCAAGTGTTATAACCTATTCTGTGAACTTCTGAGCCACGTTTCTGAGCCGCTTCACACTCCTACAAAAGCAAAAGGTGCCACTGCTCCACCACCTCTCTCCCTGGAGAGAGAGTGGGAGAACAAACAGCACCTCTGATTGTCCATACTGTGTGACAGGGGCCACCCAGGTGCTGTATTCACAGGCATGGTAGAACGTGCATAAATAAGTGGAAAATACCTTCTGTTTGAGCTCTTTTAGGTCAGCATGGCTAACCCAGCTTGTCTTTTTTTCTTTTTGAGCCAGTCTTTTTGATTGCTTTTCTCATGGCAAGAAAATACCTTATCTTATGTTGCTAAGGTGCCTGTTGCAGCAGACCTCTGAAGGAACTGGGATCTCCAGGTGGTTGTGCAATTAAGTATTTCTTAATTCATATCTGCCTTCCCCTCCAGATAAGCTCTACTCTGCCACTAAGCGAGTCTGACAGCAGTTCTCATCCAAGCGACAGTGTGAAGAGTGTGTAGACGTTCATACCATTAGGTCCAGTGGCAGTCTGGATGGTTGTTATCTGTCACTAATATGTCAGCATTGAAGAAGACAAATGCATGGTTTTATTGTGCAAACAGAAAACTGTTTCTGCAAAGCTTTTTAAAACTCAGAGCACTACTTTCTTAAAGAAGTGGCTTCTGTTGTAGGTTCTCATGCCTTCCCTATCTTCTTTGTATAGTCATCATCCTTGTCAGTTAAATAACTTTTTTAAATTATTGATCATGCCTAGGATGGTATTACAGAAGTGCCAGCCAAGAAAAGGGGCTGATGGATTCTCTACAAACATTATGAAACACATGGTCTCTTTTTGAAAGACTTTGATATTTAAATAGATGCGGCAGATGTGGTTGGAGGAGAAGACATAACCACAAAGAGAGAGAGATCCTTGCTTCTGCTTATAAGGACAAGAAACCTTCATAGAAAGTGAACGAAGCAAGCAGCTAGTAGAAGAGCAGACACCCCACGTATACAGTTTCATAAGAAACCTGCAAATGTCAGTTTAGAGATCTCAAATGACCTGCTCAGGTAACTCCTATTTCAGGACCCCAGGCAAACCCAGGACTGCAACACCTCAGACACGTGGTGTTTAGCAGACTTTGCATACGAGAAAATAATATCCAGGAGGAATCATGAGCTGCTTCCATTAGTCTGTAAGCCATCTGCTTCCCTGAAAATATAATATTTGTGCTGTTCATGAAAGGCTTAGAATCACAGTGTCTCACGGTTGGGTGTATTTTGGAAAGGGTGTGTGTGTGTGTACAGAAGTATGTTTTCTGTTACACTGCAGTATCTTAGAGAGGTATTTCAGTCCTGAACAGGTTCAGATACTGATGTTAAGAAACTTGTATTTTACTTACAGGCTTATAAACTCCTTCAGAATCAAACATTTTTTTTATTGCTAAGAGCTCTTGTTCATACCCTTCTGGAGATAGTCAGCTGACAAATTAAATGATTTAGATGATGTAGAAAATTTCCGATTTTTTTCTATATAGACAAATTTTCTCTAAAATGAAAATTATTTCCCCATCATTAATGTACATTCAGCAGTCAGGATTGCTGTCTGAAATACTCATACAGAGGCTCTATCCTAAGGAGATAGTCTTTTAGGTCTGTAGCATAATTTGCTCTCTGTCAAACTTACAATTTTCATTTAATATAATCTATTTGCTTTCCTATTATTTTAAGCCCTTCCGTTACTCAGAGAATTCATTGCACACTATAGGTATGGTTATAATGTTTGCATTCCCTTCATACAAAATAAATCTTGGGAAATTGTTAATGCCTCATTGAATGACCTAAGAAAAGGCAGGGCACGTCTACCAGCTTGCGAGTGTTTCCCATGTTTTGGCTTCACATGTTTTTCTCCATCTATGTCATTCTTTTCCTGAGGACTTCCAAAATCGGTCAAATTGTTGCTTCTGAGCAGGACAGCACATCTCTTTGTTTCAAGTATTTTGCTGTAAGGTTACCTGATCCGCAGGTTTAGATTTCCTTACTCTTTTTTTTTCTTTTTACAGATAAGTATTTCAGTCCTTCTTCCTTCCAACGTATTTTGATTTGGGAGAGGGGAGGAAAGACAAGGTGGAGGGAAAGAGAGAGGAGAGAAATCGTGTGGCCTTCATATTGAAATCTTAGCCTGACAAAAGTATAACTTTTATTTTTTTGTATATAAATTAATAACCAGATAAAAAGAGAATATTCCACCTGTCTAATTGTTTCTTAACCGTTCAGAGCTGCAGTTCCACAGCCCCTTTTCCACCGGCTGGAGGACCAGTGGCACGAGTGGGTAGCACCACCTGCTGGCATCGCCGGCTGGAAATAGTGCAGAGCTGCACCCAAATTGGAGGCTAGCATCCCTGAAGCAGCTTTAGCCTAGCGAATCTTGTATACTAATAGCTACAGTGATGTGGAGATAAAGCTTCAGCGATGGTCCTGCTCTTCAAAAACTCAGTGCCACGCTGATCTTCACTGCAATTGGCACTCAACCTGAATAAATGATTGCTTTGGATATATCTTCATGTACTTCAGTCACGGGAAGATTAGGAAGAGTAATTCAATCTCAGTGGATCATGTGGCATGAGATATCTAGCACAAGATGTTTCAGAGATGGGAAATTACTGTTAAATAAGTGATTAAAGTAATTTTTTTGCCCTTTTCTGCAGCTGAACTTCTAAGTCTCGCTATGTGTGCACGCAGACAGTGCAAACGAGTAGAAGAACAATGAATCCATATTGGTATGCACCTGTTTAAAAACAGAAATTAAAAGCGTCGCTTTAAATCTGTGTTGCTAATTATAATAAGCAAGTGTGCTTATTGTGACTATAAAGAACAACTGGGCATTTTTCTGAAGTTTCCCGTGCCCATCAGTCGTTTGCCCAGCTGAGGCGTTAGGATGGGTGGGCTGGCCCGAGGCAGGGACACACAGCAGAAACAAACACTCCAGGACTCCCACTTTTCTCTGAGCTCCCTTTGGTTTGTTTTTTAAAGTTTGGAGGTTGCTGTGGTTCAATTGCATTATAAACGCCTGTTGTAAATTCTCTCGGAAAGGGATGGATAGGAGCAAATATTAAAATTCCCACAGTACTTGCTTAGGGTTCACCGCCAATACAAACTATAGCAGAGTGCCAGTAACTGGAGATCACAGACTCTCTTTATCACTCATCGGTGAAAAAAGGGCAATGGAAAAAACTACTATTATATTATAAATGCCAATTAATGAACAAATGCTAAGCTAAGGTGAAATAGACTTCCAATTTCTAGTCCCATTTGGTTATTATTTCCATGCCAATAGCACTGCAGTAGATGCAGGAGATGTGCTCACAAATGAGAGGGCTGATACACTGAGGGTGCTCTTCGGTGTCAATGTACCACATCAGAAGTAGCTGTCGTCTGTGATTCCTGATTCCCTTAATTTTTCTTTTCTTTAATGAGTCTTTGAACCAGAGGAATTCTGTTTAATTAAGCAAAACTCTTGGTTTCTGATCCTGAAATGAGGTCTGAGGAGACAACCCACACATCTGTAGCTAGTCATGCTCTCTGTGGGTGCCTGGAGATCACTGCCAAGGTCTCAGCAAGCGCAGTCCTTCTGAAACACTGGGGTGGAAACGCAGCTGCACTTCTTGGTGCTTTCTGCTTGAAGTAGGGTACACAGAAGATGTTTGGGAAGAATTATGTTTTGCAAGTTGATGCTTAGCCAGGGTTTTCAGGCAAATGCTGAGACAGGCAGCCAAGGGAAAGTGATTCCACAACTTCTTGGTACTTGGACCTCTGACAAGATATTATCCAGGCTCACCTGAACTGTAATCATCATGAGAGACCATCTTTGTCGGTGAAAAATACATTTCAGACAAACTTTTTCTCTCTTGGAGATAGTCGTGTCACAACGGAGGTACCTTGTTAGGGTAGCATGGAGGTTTCAGCAATGAATCACAGGCAACACCCATCTTCCAAAACTGCATCTGGTGACTTACATGAGAATTGAACTGATTCAAAATGCCCTGAGGGAAGAACGTCCGTGCTTCCCTTTTATACTCATTGTGATGTAAATGCCCTCCTGTTCAAGTGTGGTCTGTGACAAGCAAGTATCTCTTCATTCATCTGATTTTGCTGGTGTGGTGTCCTGGTGGCATGGTCATCAGTGGGAGTCCAGCAGTTAATTTCAGTGAGCTAGGCTCGTGATCTGCTCGCTCTGGTAAGCATACAAATTCAGAGTGTTTGAACTAACCCCAGGAGGGACGAGGGGATTTCACACCCACTAAAGACTCCTCTATCATATTTGGACAGTTCTGTGGAGCTGGAGGGACAATATTTAATGACAGAGTGATTTAACCCATCTATTTCTCAAAAGTTCAAGCAGTGTCAACTCCAGTCCACACTGAGTACAGACAGAAAGATAATAAGCTTACTCAGTTTGTTCATATTTTATGTTGCCACTGTCAAGTATCTTCTTACCAAAATCACTGGCTGTCTAAACTGCTGAGTTTATACAAGTCCATTGTAATTTGTGCAGTGATTAAATATTAAAACAGAGTGTATTTTCAGAGGAAATAAATTTAGAGCAGACCACTTTGTTCTTTAGCAGAGGATCTCTGCTCCTGTCAGTTAGGAGATGGAGCAAACATTCTTCCCTCTAATAGCATAATTATTAAAAAATGTTTGCAAGAATCTCTTTGTAGAATTTGTGCTCATGCTTTAGAGTCCTTCTTTTATTCCAAAATGAGGATAAAAGTTTAAGATTCAACAGCTGACAAGATGATGCAGGTTTACAAACAAAATTTGGAGGAGAAAGGGCCCAACTGTATGTGAAAGAGTTATCCATTTATATAGAAATCTAAAACTAAACATGCTTTGCCATGCCATTTAATTTTAAAGGTTTTCAGAAGCCTTCTCCTGTCTCTTAAGAAATTTTAATGGTTTAACTTTACAGCCACCTGAGGTACTGCTTTGCAAAGCAAAAAAAACCCCCAAAACATAAACTTGGACACTATCAGTTTCTTAAGTATGTTTTAACACACAACAGTAATGCTTTCATTTTAACAGATGGCATTTTTAGCATTAATAACTTTTGCTAAAATCAGTTAGTTTATTTTTCAAATTTTGCGAATGTCCGTGCTCTTGCAGTGTAAGACACAAAAAAATGCTGCACTTTTGGGTTAGATCAGGTGTAACTACTGATGCCTTGGTATGTGGAGGCTTGTGTGTGTGTGCTTGCGCGTATAACGTCTTTTTCCATCTGAAACCTAGGAAAAGATGTACTTTGACTTTCATTATCATTTCCATACAATTTTCTGTGTCATTCTTTTTCTCCTTTTCTTCCCATCTTATTAGTGCAGATTGGAAATCAACCTTCTTTGGGGGAGTGCGAGATAACATTATGTATTCAAAGGATTATCTGTAATCTAATGGAATTTTTTTCCAGTGTAAAACTCTCCCAGGTCTGCTCCTCGAGTGTACTGAGCACATCATTAATCTAAAGCATGTGCTTGCTGAATTTCACCTTGAACATGCAGTAAAAATATCTGTGTCTTTATGCTGAATGAGTTTGATATGCTTTAGTGCCCATAAGTGACGAAGAGGAAGGAGGCATTCTCTTTGATAACATTGCCAAATCTGCCATTGACCCCTTCGACACCTCTTCTGGATCAGTACAGCTGATAGCCATCAAACCTGTGGCCCTACCTGCTGTTCATGCTGCATCAGATAGGAGCCAGGAATCTGCCATCATTAATGGAGAGGTAAGGACTGTCTGATAATGTCTCCAGCTGTTTCCTTGGCTACATCCACAGGTGGAACAATCTTAAGCCTGTTAGAGTTGAGGACTGGTAGGAGCTTTTCACCCTGATGCTATATAAAGTCCTATTAGCACTGTGGGCTCGGAGATCTGAGAATTTAAGATCTGCTCTTTCGTGATGCACCTGTGAATGCATGTGACCTTGGAAGAGGCAATTGTCTATATTCCTGCCTTCTCAATATCCTTCTCTCCTATCATATTAGTTTTAACAAGATGAGTAATGAAGGCAGAGAGCAGAGTAAGATCTTTGTCTACATGAATTCTGTGGCTGAACATGGAAATGTATATAGATCATCCGGGTCCCAAGTTGATTTTTCTATACTGAGCAACACATCTCATTCAGAGCAAGAAGGGGTGGAACAGGACCATGGCTTTGCTCAATCTGCACTCCAGCCTGTGCACAGAGGGTGCAGTTGTTTCCTGGGACCAAAGTGGGATGGCACAAGCGTCTGATCCAGGTGCTGGCCAAAACCCATGCTTTGGCTCCAACATTAGTATGATTGTTCATGTTTTTATGTAGATTTAATCAAGACTGGTCCATTTACAAAGGACTTAGGCTTTTATATAGTTGTTAAACATGATGGGGACAAGCCAGAGAGGTGTCTTGTTTGCAAACTAGCACTGCAAGTCATTTAAAGATCAGCCAGAATCTCCCTGATGCTGTTTAAAAGCAACAGGGAGGGCTGCTGCCAGAGACACAGTAAAAGACAGTGTCATCAGGCTTTCCGTGTGGGCCTGGATTAGAGCAGTCTGTCATGCTCCATTTTGTACTTGTATTTTAAGCCCTGAAGTGCCATGTAGTTTCCAAACTCAGAGAAAGGCTTTTTTAGATTTCAGCATCTATTTTCTGTAAGTCAACAGGATGGCACTCCCGGTGCTGTGTGCTCCCTTGTACATACATTTCTTGAAATTTGTGAGAAGACTGTAGAATTTGACTCTGGGAGCACAAAGCCCAAGTAAATGACTCATTTCCATGTAACTGACAATTTGAAGCAGAAGGGAAATTTTCTCAATACTTAGGAGCACCCATGAGACCTGATCTGTACCAGGTCAGACCGAACACCCGTTCAAGGATCCTGTCTCTGACAGGGCCGTAACAGATTTGTAAGGAAGCATATAAATAAGAGGAACATATGATGATATTTCACCAGAATTCTTCCCCAGCCACCAGTGAAGACTTATTTAAGGTTTTGTGTAGTGAGGGGCGATGTCTCTGTACTTAAGGGATCCTAGAAGAGTTTTCATTGGTAAGTTCTCCCCGTGGTGCCCAAAAGCAAGCACGGCATTGGG
Organism: Aptenodytes forsteri; assembly: GCF_000699145.1. Classification (NCBI taxonomy): domain Eukaryota; kingdom Metazoa; phylum Chordata; class Aves; order Sphenisciformes; family Spheniscidae; genus Aptenodytes; species Aptenodytes forsteri. The sequence goes on along the minus strand of NW_008796218.1, from coordinate 9,979,240 downwards.
TCATGACAATTGGCTAAAATCATCGGTGTTTTTCTTTAGTGGGTGTATCTGAGTCACTGTTGTGATAGTACATAGTTTTTAGGCTAAAATTATTTAACCATCTGCCAAGCCATAAAAATGCAGCGACTCTGTTCACTTGCAGTTCCTTGCTGCTTACAGATGGCACGGTGTGGTACAAAAAGCGCTCTGTAAAATGACACATGCAGTGCATCAAACACACTCCAACAATACCATTTGGAAGTAGCCAGACCAGCACCACCCTTTAAACATCTTTTTGCCTTTTAGGTGAACAAGGCTTTGAAGCAGAAATCCGATATAGAACATTACCGCAACAAGCTGCGCTTGAAAGCCAAGAGGAAGGGGTACTATGATTTTCCGCAGGTTGATAACAACAAGGGGCTGACAGAGAGAAAAAGGATGTATGAAAAAAACCAGAAAGAACTTGACCACATTTTGGATCCAGATGCAGACGTCTCGTCTCCATTTGCTGAGCCTAAGAACAGGTGAGACTTTTTATATGCAGTTCTTCACCCGGGAGGGAAGTTGATGTCCAGAGGTTGTAGGGAGTCAAAGGGGCCATTCTTAATGAGCCAACTGTTTGCTGTATGGTCAGCTGGTCCCTCCTACTTTATGAAGAAAATTCATATAACCCGTGATTATTTATGAGAGTATGTTATCCGGTAAAACTGCAATGTGGTTAAAAAGAAAGAAATGGAAAGACAGAAAAATAAGAGAAGGGACTATTGCAAGTTCTTGTGAGTCATTTTCCAAGTAAGGGAAATAGAAAAAGTGGTAGTAATTTTTTTGGTAATACTGAGAGTGGACTTAAGCCAGGAAGTTAGCCTTTTCCAAAGTTCAGCAGTGTTATTATTTTGTCATTATTTTTATCTGAATATAACTATTGCAGTAGGCATAAACACCCCAGCCAGTACATTGTCCATATATTTTAGTAAGTCCTGCAGGGATGGTATCTGTAAGGATGTGTGTGTACCCGTTATTGGTGATATTCCTGTGCCTTTAACAGAGAAAGTCATAATTTGCTCATCTGTGACGTGAAGCTGGCATATTGTATAACAGTACTAATGTTTGATTAACACTTCACTGTCTCTTGAAGATGGCACACCAGTAGTATTCATCTCCCCATTTTAGAAACGAGGGGGGAGTGTACATGCTGATTCTGCCTGAGCCTGATGGGGGTGGGTGGGTGGGTGGGTGGACCTGCTCTGTTGCTGGTGCTCTCTGAAGCACAGGTTGACACACTGAGAAGAGGAGATCACACCAGTCCTACCCCAGGAATGGTCACAGTATGCAGATTCCTCTTCCTTAGGTGTGGTGGAGGTGTGAAGGATTATAAGAGAGTGTGTTTGCCATTGCACCTCACACCACGAGGGGTCTGGTTCTTACTGTAATCAGGGACCAGCAGCAGTTGATCCATGAGAGAAAAAGGGATACTGAAGTACAGTTCCTCTGGAAATGGTCTCATGCCTGGAGGTGCAATCTTGCATCCCATCTCCTGGAAGGTTCAGATCAAAGTTTTCCTATGAGCATAAATCATGGCTGCAATCAAAGCATCAGTGGCGACACAGTCTTTGCACACAGCACAACTTCAGCAATTACCCTTGGGTCACAGAGATGAAAAAGACTGTAATGGGAATTATAAAAGCAGTGTTGGCTCAGAACCTGGGCAAAACCTGTGATCAGATGAACTTCTATAGGTCTAGAGTTAAATGACTGAGGGATACTGCCTTTGATGGGCCGTTTCTCAGGGTTGCACTGGTCAATGAAGAAAAAAGATGCTGACTGAGCTGTATGTTATATCCTTGCTGGAGGGTCTGGGGCATCATTTCCTTGTGCAGTTTTCCAGTGAGGGAGGAATAATTTGCTCTAAATGCACTGAAAAGGTAAGATACTGAACCCTCAGTACACAGGAGTCTGCTCTGTCTGCACAGTCTGTCCAGAAAACATTAATGAAACAGTAGAAACATTGAAATGACTGTGTGCTGTACATATAGTGAAGGACTGAGGCATTACTTTGGATATTTATTATGTGTCACACGCCATGTAGGAAATGTTTAAAACATTGCACATGAAGCTTTAATGCTAACCATCTGTTTTTTGTTAAATATACTGATGTATGTTTGTTCATGTGCCAATGTGCTGAAAGGTCCCGGAATACATTTTTTCTGCGTGCTTTCTAATGTGTTGTGTAAACCTGTCATAGTGTATTTGAGATAGTGATCACTGGCATGATACAAACTGCTTGAAGGCAGGTATACTGCTGTAGAGGAATGATTTCATTGTGTAGCTGAACCATAAAAGGCTGACTGCTGGATTTACTTGTTAAATATATAGTCTATATCCCTATATAGGAAGAGAGAAGAACCATTTCTGATGCACTTTCTGTAAAGACACAAAGCATTTAGAGAACTTCACAGATGATGCAGATGTTTGCAAACAAACCAATTCCAAAGTCTATGCTAAAATTTCCAAACTAAGACCTGGAACTGAACTTGATATGCTGCAACACACATGACAGCATTATTGTCTTCATTTTTCTAACTAAAAATAAGATGGCTAAAATGGCATACTGCTGGAGGAAAACCTTGAATAATACTGCAAGGTAATGTGCGTTTTGGTTATTGATAAATGAATCAATACAATTGTATTTCCGTAATGAAATAAAATTGTTTTTAAAGCAATCTAGGTTAGCATAAAATTGAAAAGATTTGATTTCTAACTTTTTCTGCTTTGTATCATTGTTTGTATCATTATATTTACAGCAATTAAAAACTGAAAAATTGAATTTTTAAAAAAAATAGTATCACTTAGTAAGTCAAAGATTTCAAAATTTCTAGGGAAAAGGTCTTTTCCACTCTTTTCTGTTTTGTGTATATTTCACTGAAGTTATTAAATAATCACATTATTACAGCATTTCCAAAAGATATCAGAAAATAAAGATGCAGTTGATTACATTATTCAAGATCACCTTGGATTTGTTTTAAATTGCATTTAAAAGTGATTTACAAAACATCACCACTAAGTAATTTGATTTGGTCAAGAACAAACAGTTTCATGCTCTTAGTATCTTTGAGTCTTCTGTACCATAAAATTCATGTTTTAAGATCTTCCAGTTGTGTTCCCAGAAGGCACCTGCTAACCCATTTGAATGCCAGTTGTTAGCATTCATACCTCCTTTCTCATTAGTAAAACTTTCTTAAATGAGCTAATTGGCAATCTCAAGGCAATTTTTAAGAGCCTACTGATGATATGCGCTATTCTGGGTTTTTCTTTAATAGTTTGTAATCAGGTCAAGAATCTGCACGTATTAGAAAGCTGTATATTTGAATCCCTTAGAAAATATATCACAACTGCATCAACTAAGCATTTATGCACCTATTGTAAAATGTGTATGAAATTTTAGAGACCTTTAATGTAGGAACATAAAGATGGTCAGATCTGATTAGCCTTAGCATAACCTAGTTCCCCATGTTTTCTGGTAATACTGACAGTATAGTCTTGGAAGAAACAAGATAAGGCACTTTAATTTATTCAATATTATATTTATAGAGGAAATTTATTCCAAAACCTCTGCTTGTCTTCTGCTTTGGCAGTGCATTTGGGACTTTCAAACATGGGCATGGAGATTTGTGATTAAAAGTCACACCCAAGTTTTTGAAAGTTGCCTTAAAATTAAATACATGCTCGAGTACTTAGTTTGATCAGAAGCGTGAAATTGATATTTTTTTGTCCTACTTTTTATCCTATCTGATCATGTAAATGTCTGTCTTTCTGGATTTCTGCAAACCAGTTTCTGCTGCTCTAATCTGTCATGGCAAAAAGCTCTGTTAACTAAATCTGTAATATCTGAAGAATTATTTCTTCTTATCAGCGAGTTCATTTGGACTGTGTTGTCTTTTCATTTCATTGATGGTTCTTGAGAGGTTAAACCATGAAGTCTTCGTAACTGCTGAATGGAACAGAGGCTACTTAATGTGGTTTCCTCTTATGTCACTTACAGAAACGGTCCTAGGCTTTTCAATATCTCAAATATTGTAGTAGATCTCTTTGTAATCAGTTCAGGCAGTCCCAAACATTTAAAACTCTGGAGAACTTATTTTTACCCCGCTTATTAACTCAAATAGAGCTCTCGGCCACAGGCTCACTTTAATGCAAGCATTTTCTGCCTTTCAATCAAATCTTAGCACAGGATTGCATTTTTCTCTCACGTTACCTGGCAAGCATAGGAGAATGATGGAAACGTCACTGAAGCCTCTCCCTTCAATAGCCGCCTTTTCAAATTTCTACTTTCAACTCTTCAAGAAAATTACTAACGGCCAGAATATGCTATGACAACAGCATCTCCTAAACTTTCTTGGTTTAGATGGTTTAGATCTTCTTAAAAGATGCAGCTTGATGAAGCATGAAGTTCCTGTACCACGATTTGGCAACCACTCCTAAAGAGCTTATGTACAGATACAGATACATTCTGTACCTTACAGAGAAATGCTATATTTGTTTTTGTATAAGCAATAACAAGGAAAGAAATGGTTGCATTGGAAAGATCACAGGATATTTTGGGTATTGAGTTATATGCTGTCTTTCTAGTACCTTTGATTCCCCTGGCTTCTGAGCACACGGTGGTGAAAGTTCAATGCCTAGGGATGCCTTTGCCCCAGTGCTGCTCAGAGCTATGCTGGAAGCGGTTTATTCCCAGGGATTACAGCTCTCTGATAAAGTTGTGGCCAGTTACCAAACTGGCTATTTAAAAACAGCACCTTGCAAGCAGTTCCCTCCCACTCCTGTCTCTCTTCCCATTCACTTCGCTGGGTGTTTGTTTCAGTGGAGCGTTATTCCACTTCCCTCTCGTTGCTCAGGATCAGCAACCAAAATCTCTGCTCCCCATCTGAGTGTGTTGGGAGGTTCTGTTATTTTTTGGTAATAGCACCTATTTATTTTTTATGAATTTGAATCATATCAGCTGAGGTTAAAATGGTTCTGATATCTTCTTGGGACATATTTCATTTGATAAGCTCCCACATATGATGTCCATGTCTTTTATGTAGCTTTATTTTCTTTAACGGTAAACAAAATTAATGATCTCTTAACAATGTCACTGATTTCTAGCACTTCCATATACATAGAAAGAATATCCTATAATAAAGTGGCATTTTTATGAACCTTATCATTTTAGAATAAAGGTAAGTATGGAAAACTGCTGCCTGTCATTTTTTTGTTTTCATTTTACTGTTTTCTTGTTTCATGTTTTCTAGGCAACCGATGAAGAACTCGGTATACAGAAGCAGGCAGTCTTTGAACAGTCCTAGCCCAGGAGAAACTGAGATGGATCTTCTTGTGACTCGAGAAAGACCAAGACGTGGAATCCGTAACAGTGGATATGACGTAAGTTTATCAGATATATGCGGTGAAATTTGCTCAGCAAAGTCTTAACTTATTCCTAAAAACAGGATACTATTGATAAGCTACAAGCCAGAGTGCCACTGGATATTTAATGTTACAGTACGTTATGTGCACTCAGCATCCTGAAAAGGTTCAGGATACTCCGAGCACAGACTCTTTCACGTACTTTATAGCTGTACATCATTTTACGGTCTGAAATGCAAACAAAACATTTGCCCTGAAACTCACTATTTGCCAAAGTGTTAAATTTTGAATTTAGATACTTCTTCTAAGCATGCAGCCACTTAAATGATACTGAGCTTATTTTCACTGCAATTAAAATCCTCTGTTCTGTACCCCTGGTGCTGCTCTCTTAATTCAGAAGAATGGACAAACAACTTCTAGGAATTTCACTTAAGTCCAGATGTCAGTGTTTTGAGGAAATCCCCTAGGAATAGATATTGTCCTCTTACTACATCAGCACTGGGAGAGTTTTGAATAGGTAAATGTCAAAACCAGCCAGAGGAGATGCTGATTTATGGTCCAAGAAACTCATGCGGCCAACACAAGGCTAGATTAGTTGTCTTGTTCAGTCTGGACATAACACTGGGTGCAAGTTGACACTGCATGCACCCAGAATGAGGACAAAAATAGTCCCCACACTGGTGTAATGTAGAATTTTTCAATCCTTCACCACGTGTACAAAATGCTGTAGCTCAGCGATCCCTGAAGATCAGTCCCTGGAAAAGGTCTAATCCATTCTGGAAAATAAGGATGTTCATCGGGTGGTTGTTCATCCCCTAAACTCTGTAGATGACAAGCATTTTGTGTGGGGCTTAATTGTCAACCCTCTCAGCTGCCAGGGATGCGTTTTTAGCAAGGTGAAGGAATGTACCAAGGTCAGGGGATGTGTTCAGGGAAGTTTAAATCTTTTTCAGAATTCTTCGGGGCATGTTGTAGGTGTCAGATTTCTTAAATGATTTCCTGCATTTGAACACTTCCCATCAGACTACATGAGTCACGTTGTGCCATGTAAGTGGGATGACTGGTTCACTGCTTTCTGAGGCATTAGAATACATCGTTGTAGCCTGGAACAAGAACGGTATAACCTGTTAAAATAGGTTTTACATTTTGCAAAAATATATTTTATTTTTTTTACACCACTTAAATGTTTCCTTTATTATTGGAGCTTTCTTAGATAATAGAAACATTGTCAAGCCAGCCTTCCCTCAGTATCCTGAAAACCAAATGTTTTAAGAAAGCAAGAGATTTTTTTAATATGCTAATAAAAGGTAATTTTTCATAGTTGGTATCTTCCTGAAATGAATGTTGAAAACATTCTGGGAGCAGGCATGGCCTCCCGCTATTAGTTCAAAAATAATATGCCATAAGTAGTTAGCAGAAGATTTTTAAAATATATTTTAATATATTGTATATACAATATATAAAATATATTTCAAAGAAAATTTATTAAAAACCTTGAAAGTAGATTAATGAGCTTATGCAGATTCTGAAATGTCCTAAAAGTCGTGATAAACTCTGAGATCGGTGTACACCACACACAAGTTTGCTTTCGCCTTTCTTTTAAGGTTGGGGTTGGGCGAGCTGTCCGTGGCACAGTCTTTTTTTACTGATAAGTGATATAAAATTCCTTTTGCCCGATGTGCTGCAGATTCACTGCAGTGCACCTCTTCTAACTCTGAATGTATTTCCTGTCTGAAAGCAGAAAAATGCCAGGGGAAAATGGGACAGGATATTGAAATTTCGTTCCCAAGCCTCAGCTTGCAGCGTGGGCTGGTTTCCCTCACTCCTGTTTGAGGTTCCTCAGAGCTGTGCTGAGTGTCTGGCAGGCTTGGTCTCCCAGGATACCCATGGGTGGGCACTTGTATCTATATTTACGCATGGAATTCATATGGATCTCACCAGTGGTGCAACTAAACATCTCTGTAAATCTGACCTCTGAAAATGGGTGAAAAAGGGCTCTGAAAAAGGGCTGGTTTGTATGCTGAATCTTGTGTCCTTTCTTTTTTACCTAGTACCATCTTGTACCATTTTTTGATATCCGCTTTGTTGTTCTAAAGGTTCCAGCTTTCTCAGACTCCTGCTAACCTTTTCCTCCCAGATTATTTAGCAACAAGTCCCACAGATGAATGGTGAAATTTGTCTTTCATAAGCAGATCCAAACGATCAAATTAATGAAGCAAATAGCCCATATTATCTTCGAGTCATGAGAATTTTACAGATTAACAAGTTGCTTTCTATTTTTTTTTGAGCTGTTACCAGTATGCCCGGGTTATTTGTTGAGGTTTATCTTCCCAACCATGATGAATGCTTTTTTTTTTTTTTTTTTTTTTTTTTTTTTTAAAAAAAGGGGATAAGTCTCCA
>NW_008796218.1:9970563-9971382 GCF_000699145.1 Aptenodytes forsteri | reverse complement strand
ACTATTGGCTTTTTTTAATATAGTTCCCCTTTCTAATATTTCAATTATGGTTTTCTAAAAATATTTCATTCCCTATAATCATGTTTTTTGTGATATTTCTCTGAATCGTGGTTTTGTTTCTCAGAGCTAAAAAGTGGTCACATATGAGGTCAATAGTTACATACCTGTCCATATAGAATACGTAACTTTTTGTGTTATTTTGGAGCATACATTCTACTGTTTGATGTTCTGAGTATATTATTTGCCTTTATAGCATCTTTTATAAATGGATTATTATTGAACAGTACCTATCTTTCAATTTCATATAATCCCAACAGGGTTTAATATCGTCACCTAGCAAGTAGATTAAGGAGACTTTATTAACATGTTTATTATTTCCAACACATTCACAGACAACGGTGAGTACAGCAAATGCTATAATGAAAAAGTCTAGAACCTCTAGACTGCTAATGAGCTTTATACTAAGGCAGAAAATATTTAGGCTGGTTTTGGTGTAAAAGGAAGAAAATGACCTTATTATACATATCTAAGAGATCAATATACAAAAGAATTTACTGGTATAATTTTATTGATATAGTTAAATTAATCCAACTCCTCAAAAATCGTATGGATTAATGTTCATATGAGGAACTTTACTGATATAGTTGCAGCAGCAGAGTTATGCCAGAAGTGTATAAAGTCTGTGTCTCAGTACAGGACTTTCTTTTCCTTCTTCATGTAATCCCAGTTCCTTGTATTATACAGTAATGGTGTATGAACAATAGCCGGGTTTTTATAATGGTAATATTAATGCATAATGGCATCTATTTATGATACTTA
>NW_008796218.1:9961920-9970231 GCF_000699145.1 Aptenodytes forsteri | reverse complement strand
ATGAGGAAATAGTAGAGCCATGGTTATTAATCATCCAGTTGGGACAGTACGATTTCAGAGGCTCTTTGGTTGCACTTATACTTACAAACTACCATTGCATTTTATAGTCAGGCTTCTAAAATTTACCTATTTTTATTTACCCTATCCTGTAACAACACAGATAACAGTGGAATCAAAATGCAGGAAGGAAACAAAGGGAAACTATTTAGTTGAAGATTTCCTACAAAGTTTTTCAGTTTAAGATAACTTTGTGCCGTTACATAGTTCCTCCTCCAATCTGATGTGTGTACCACTTAGGAAGCCTAAAGTTGGGTTTGTGGTTTTGAATTTGGATAATATACCGTATAAATATAAATGTATAAATTATGGTTAAATTCTAATATTCAAATGATTAATTATTGTCTTAATTTTCCTTTTTATTGCTGTAGTGTCATTAAATACAAAATAAAGCTTTACTTATAACAGCTAAGAGAGAAAACAAATTAAGATCTATTATTTAAATTTGTCAGTTTTTAGGCTAACCATGTAACTCTTCTCTGAATGACTGATAACAGAAGAAGCAAGTCAGTTTGATTTTGACTCTGCAGATAAAGAAATATGTACTATGATTGTCCTATAATATATATGACCATACATAGCTTGCAAAAGGTTGGGATGACAGTTGCTTATCCAGTCAGGTATATAGAAAGCTATTGTATTATTACATGGGAAAAAAAGTATGCCACAGCAGGAGCTACAGAGCACTCAAGTAAATTATCAGGGCAGTGCTGGAACTTTTAATAAGAACATCCTGTTGTATTCTTCTATTGGTGGCTATTTCAAATGCCAATTTGAATTCTAACCACATGCTATATATAGAAGGGGGTACATACCCTATTCTTCATTCCAGTTATCCTAGCATCTTGAATTTATTTTACTGATATTTAAAGAATTAGAATGGTTGCTTTTTCAGATTACCTGTTTAACATGGATTTTTTAAAACTATAGCCTGTAAAACTAATCTTACAGAAGATAGATGAAGTTAGGTATTTCACTGTCAAGTTCTTATAATATGATGTTGTTTTCTGTCTTGGAGTTATAGGCAGAAAAATCAGGGGGGTATTTCTGTTTGTACTTATCTGTACAGAAGGAATTACGCTAGGAGTAAACATTCAAGTTAAGCTGCACGAGTACTATCTGCTTGTTGGAGTACGTGATTCATTCACTGTTCCCATGTTAGTTTTGGATAAATTTCTGTATAACTACTGTTCGGTGGCTAGGTAAGATGACCGAGCTGGGTCAGGATATTTTCTGCAAGGGACAGGACCTAGTTTGTGGCATCGTTGTTAGTGGTCCTCACTGGGTTAGAAAGTTCAGGAAAACTCCTAAACTTTAATTCTTCTGAAATCTTAACGTGAGAGAATAGACAAAAGAATTTCAGTCCCTGTAGCTGTAACAAGCAGTCCCTTGTAAGGGGTCCTTCATAGTGATGGCACTATTTAGGGAGCCATACTCCTCCTGGCACAGTTGTGCTCCCATTGATACTAACAACTAAGAGAAGAATTTAAACATTAATTCTAATTGTTTTTAAGTGAATCATTGACAATTTAATCTGCTACAGAGTGTCCCTGCTAGTTTTTGCAGCAAACAATGGCAGATATAAATGGGTCTTTGAGTCCCTGGCCATTATACTTGCCTGCATCATATCACTCCTTTCCAGTATTTGTCATGCGTCTATATTGTCACAATTCCTGACTTTGTATATGTTACATCTGTGTTTGAGAATGTTTTGTGTGAAGCAGCACAAATACCACCTTGTAAAGCTTTTTACGTATATGTGCTTTTATTCCATCCAACAGACTGAGCCTGAAATTATAGAAGAAACAAATGTTGACCGTGTCAACGAGCCTCGGAGTTACACCAGGTCCCGTCAGGCCAAAGGCCACTCGGAGACCTCAACTTTAAGTTCTCAGCCCTCCATTGATGAGGTTCGACAGCAGATGCATATGCTCTTGGAAGAGGCTTTCAGCCTGGCCTCTGCGGGCCACGGAGGACAGAGCAGGCAGGAGGTGTACAGCTCAGCACCACACTTGCCCTACTCAGAGGTTGTGACCAGTGCTCCTGGTACCATGACCCGACCTAGAGGGGGAGTACAGTGGGTACCCACATACAGACCAGAAATGTATCAGTACAGTTTACCAAGACCAGTAAGTAAAACTTCTCTTTAGTAATATTATAAAGATATTTCTACTCTGAGACACATTTTTTTAAAGATGGAGCCCTATTTACATGCTTAACGCCAGGTGTAAAGCCATACTTACAGTAAATAAGTACAGCTAGTGGGGTGTATGTATATGTGCTTACCCATACCCATCTCTTGCACGAAGACTCTTAGTATCTATTTCAGCAGCAAGGTTGTCTTGTCTAAATTGTGCTTGAAAGAATGGGCTGCACTAAGCTCCAGGCTGTTCAACAGATCAAGAACTTGTTTGCATGTCTCCTCCTATTCACTGAACGCACATTAGGAAGCAATCTGGTTTTGTAGAACAGCTATGTAGGCAGCTGTATGAAACATTGAACACTTCTGCATGAGGTGCATCACTGAAGAGCATCATCGCAAGAGAGGGAACCGAGTGTAGTAATCAGTGACCTGAAATGTGGGCTGTTATTGACAATCTTGCAGTCATAGTTATTGACTTGGGACTCTAGAGATGGTTTAATTCCACAGGTTTCTTGATTGACCTTATGTAAATCGCTCTTTATCCCTCATTTTCTAGCCTCAAATGGCAGCTAACATGTCCTTACCTTACAAAAGTAATAAATAAAGAACTGAAATCCATGGATGGAAATTGTTAATGGAATTTTGTAGGTATCTAGACAGCAGTCACAGTAGCACTGTGCACACCATCGGCATGTTAAACCACCCCTGAATTCCCACACATGGTATTGTGAAACTCAACAAAATATTTTCCTTCTTATATGTCAGGTCCAAATCTAAACAAGAGATGATTGCTTTCAGATGAGAAATAGCCCATCTATCAATATGAGTATGAAAAGTTGTTCATTCTAAGGCTTTTTTTGGTCAGAAATGAATATTTTTTTGAAAGAATGCATTTCAAATGGAGTCCCTTACTCTGGCTAGAATATGAAAATAATGCAGAAAAATGTCCTCGTTTCAAAATAACTATTACTATGACTTCCTTCCATGACAATAAAAAAATACATTAAGGGATGCTGCTTCTCAACTATTCTGAACATATTTGAAAGCCAATGGCACTGCCTGCAAAGGTTCACGCTTGTGCTATTTAGATCATGCTAAAGGTTATTTCTGCACTTTGAAATTGGTTCGATGAACTTCATACAGCATATAATCATATTTCATGGTTCAAATTCGATTACAAGCTTAAGAGACAGCTAATGGGTAGTCAAATTTGACACTTCAGAGAGTCTAAAATGAAATTAAAAATATTATATGGCGACAGATTTTTAAAAAATCTAATAGCCATACTTTTTTGGTGAATGTTTCACTATTTTCTTTCTAAGACTCATTACTCTTCTAAATCATCTGTATGTTTAGGACCTTTAAGCATTCGCTTACCTTGCTGGCATTTTGAAGATAGTGTTAAAAATTGCCCTGAAGATAATTGATCACCACAGATTAGGATAGGCACAGGCTGCTGGACTTTGGATAAGGGCTGTTAATTCATAGTTTTCTGTGTATTAGTTTCACGAATACGAGCTGTACTTTAACTAAGCCATTTACTGGTTTGTTCTCAAATGGGGACAGAGGATTAGAATTGAAAATATCCAGCTGAGACATGTGGGAAGTGACCTGTGGGTAGGAAAAACATGGAAGTACTGCCTTCAGCACCTTAGCAGCTGTTTGCCTGCCCAGAATACCTCCGTTCAGCAGCCATGGGGGAGATGCTGCAAAGGGGAGCGCTCGGGAGTGGGTGGGCTGACAGGTAGAGAAGGTGTCCAGGGTGAGTGAGCAGCCTCCGGCAGCTTCGAGGATGAGAGGTACCTGAACACTGGGATGTTTGTTATACGGGGGAGGATGCAAACCAACAATTTTTATTTTTGCCCTTTCTTAAAATTCAGTTCTTAGTGGCAATTAAAAGTCAACATTAACAATGCTATTATAATTCAAAATCTGGATTCAAAAACGTTTTGCCTGCTTAGATGGAACAAATGCAGACATTGTCTTTCCCGTTGGGTCTCTATATACAATGCAAGTGTAAAGATCTTCAGCCCATAACTCTCTTCTGAGATCTGGCTCTTTGCAGCCCAGTTACACTAGACTCTCAAATTTTTACAAGAACCCACAAACTTTCCAGTAACTTCAGTGCAACTTTAGGTTTTATTATTGCAAAGGCATTTCAGAGGTGATACAAGTGCTGCGTAAGTTTTCTAGCACAGACGTTCTCTACCTTTATAATGCACAAATGGTAAACAGATTGAGGCAAAACAGCAAAAATCTGCATGCAAATCTCCATCTCAGTGTTTCCCTCTGTGCCATATTCTTTCAGGGAACCAGAAACACTCTTCAGGTCTACGTTTCTTCAGGTCTCCTCCAAGTTATGGATCTTTGATTTTTTTGCAGTCAACTTCTTGGCTAGTCCTACCATCAAACAGTTGTGTCTCTCTCCATAGTGTGCATGCATCTTCTTTTTCCTTTTTCTTTTTCCTTTTGAGGCCTTCTGTGGGTTTTTTTTTAATATGCTAGCATTAATACCTAGATCTGCAGCTCTTGTGAGGGAATGCCTGTCTGTCAAACTGCTCATGGGTGACCTGTGACAACAGGATTCCTTCATCTGGTGCTTGTGCCTTCTCCTTTTCTCCTAGCAGAGAAAAGCTAGTAAAATGCAAACTCTTAGTGTTCTGGAGCCTCCAAAAATGGGATGAGCAACACTTAGCTGGGTCCTTGTCATCCAGCTGGTATACTATGACTGGAGGATGGAGTTATAGCATCGAGTGTATAACACAAGCCCGACTGCCAGTGTTGTACCTCGGCAGATCACGTTACTGCTTTGGAAATTCACACAGCTGAGTCAAGCAGAGAGCTACGGCCAGGGAAAAAAAACCTCTTTATTACAAGGCTGGACCAGTTCCCATCTCTCCTCTTTAGTGCTCTGGAAAGAGGAGTGAGAGTAACAGAGCTCTGGGTCCCAAGGCGAGACCCAGCACCATGCAACAGGCACTGATGGACAGACTTGCAGGCTGAGTGGCTGGTAATGTATCCAAGTCCTCAGAGCTTCTCTTCATTTAACAGAGGTAAAGTGAGAGTATTTTACCAAAGTTCAGCTACTTTCAATAACAGTTACTAAACTAAGTATAAAACAGGACAGCTAGCAAAGCAAAACCAAATCCAGCTGAAATCAATAACTTTGCATTATTCCTGGATTGCAATTTAATAATCAAATTAGTTAAATCATTCAATGAGTAAACAAAGACACTGCACTTTTAATTCCTATGGTGAGATGTAAGGAGATGGATATTTCTGTAATTAGAAGGCAACACTGAATAATTTCACCCAAGACAAATACATCTGTAAGTTGGAGGTGGTAAAAATATTTTAAGACTGCAACGAGGGAAATGTAGCCTTAAAGTTAACTGCAAAGTTTCTCCTTTAGACTTTAGTTGTTGTGTGCTGATTTAACGTTTCTTTCCTGCATCCTGACAGGCGGTACCTTAGACTTTTGTGGGTTGTAGAAGACACTGGTGCAGGTGTCTGCTGGTGGCTGGACTTTATCTTCCAGAGGGTTGTGTTGTATGTCTTCTGGGCCCAAAGGCTGAAGTTTCTCTGCTAAACTGCACTTATTACTTTTTAAAATTCTTCACTGGTCTGCTTTTTAAATTGTCAGTGTTTTAGCTACAACAGACTCCTTCACTGGCATTTCTTCCTGAAAGGCTGGTGTGTGGTCTGCAGTCTGGTACCTGCGCAGTCTGTGCTGAATCTCAAATTTAATTACTTCTGCCAGTGATTGTTATAGACTTTGTATTATACAAGTCCTCATTTTCCAACAAAATAGGGTTTGGAATCCATGCAGAATATTTATCTTTTTAAGTTGTTTTGGTTTTTGGGGTTTTTTTGTTTGTTTGGTTTTTTTGGTGAACAACAAAAGTGAAGCAACATTTTTTTTTTAAAGGATAAACTCATTTTGAATAATAAAATTAGGCAAATTTTCTGTGAAATCAGTTGTTGGGGTTTTTTTCTGATTGGATTTACAACAGTGTAGAAATTTCAGTGAAGTGACTTTATTTCTACAATCATGCCAGTTAGCCTAGAACCTAAGGGCTCATTTAAATCTGTAACAGACAGGCCTTTTTAGTAAAACTTTGGTTTAATTTAGCCTCTGAACATTTTTTTCCATTTATGTGTTGCACGTAGGAAAACACTAATGCTCCGACCCATTGGAGAAATTCTAGAAATTTTATTTGAGCTCCCTCTCGTAACGCTTTTGGTGTCTGTGGAAGCTCAGCACAGAGGACTGATTGCTGTCTGCCAGAACAGACTGTTCCTCAGCATGGCGTAGCAGATCTTGTCACAGGATTTTTCACTTTAATAGGATTCCCTCTGGCCAGCCATTAGCAAAATATTGCCACTCACTCAAAATTGTTCATCTCCTATGTAAGCAGCAAAATAAGTGCTTCAATTTTCTGTTTACTACTTTTCCGAAAAATTTTCAGTGCAAGTCACAGCACGTTTGTGAACTGTTCTTTGTGATCCCTTAAAATGCCTCCTTTGATGTCCATATACTGAAGCACATCCATTAACGCACAAGAGAAAACCCAAATCTACCTCTGTGTCTCTGTCTACCCTGTTATACTCAAACAGTATCTGGAGTCACTGACCAATCTGAAACATTAGCTCCTGTGCTGTTCCTTTAGAATAGGGGGAAAAAAAGAATTTCATACTTGGTACAATTGCATGCTGAGAGCAAGACGTGGAATGAAAGGCTTGTGGAGCCAGAAGGAAGTGTTCGGTTCAGCCTGTGAGAGCACTGCCAGCTTTTCACATGCAGAAGAGGCACTGCGGACCATTTCAAGTCCAGCGCTATTAGGAGAAACCTAATTGAGGTTTTCTTTGATGCGAATAGCATTTGTTTTTTCTATACAGTTCTTTCATTAAAAATCAGTATTTCCAACCCCTGGCTAGGAAATGTACCATTGCCTTTTTAGATTTTTTTTTTTTCCCACCTAAATATAGAAATACTTTAAATACCATTTTAGCATGGCGAAAGTAAATATTAGGAGACTTTGTAGGTGGCATGAAAGGAAAAATTATTTTCACAGACATGCCTTTGAGGAACTCTACCCTGCTCTAAAAGGGGTGGCAGTGAGAGGCGGGAGAAAGATGCTTGGTCCGTATTGCTTTTCCCTTAGAGACACTGACATCAAAAGTCAGTATTTGATAAGTTACCTTTCCTCTGCGTTAACCCAGTTTTGCAGCTATTTGAGAAAGGTGGTGTTGGAACACCATCTAAATGTGTAATTTTTAAAGATGATTACTGAAAGAGAGTGGTTTTTGATATTTAGTGTGGGATTTATATTGCCAAATTCAAACCTAAATGTAGGTGTTAAGTCTGAGCTAATAATGTAAATCTTCTAGGCTCTTTCTACAGGCAGGAGATAGAGAGTGACTCATCCCATGGTAATGTGTTTTAAGCTTTCTCTGCTGTTTATGGAGGGAGCTTCTCTGGCTAAACCAGATACCTCTTCTTTAGAGGGCCAAAGTCCCACCATTGGACTTTGGACTCTAGTTTTTGTCAAAATGCCTATGTCTTGATACTGGACAGCCTCCCCATAATTTGCTGTTTGCTATTGCTCCGGTCTTATCTTTAATCCTGTGCATTGCTCTGAAGCATCATCAATAACAGCAAAATAAAAAAAAAAAAAACCCAAACCCAAAACACGTGTTGAAGAAAAGTGTCAATGAAGTGCTAGAGAGGTATCATCCTTCTGTCTTTAAGTATATTTAGCAAAATTATGACCTCTAATTTCATAGAATCATAGAATCATAGAATCATTGAGGTTGGAAAAGACCTCTAAGATCATCGAGTCCAACTGTCGACCCAACACCACCAGGTCCACTAAACCATGTCCCTAAGCACCTCATCTACATGTCTTTTAAAGACCTCCAGGGATGGGGACTCAACCACTTCCCTGGGCAGCCTGTTCCAATGTTTAACCACTCTTTCAGTAAAGAAATTTTTCCTCACGTCCAATCTAAACCTCCCCTGGCACAACTGGAGGCCATTTCCTCTCGTCCTATCGCTTGTTCCTTGGGAGAAGAGACCGACCCCCACCTCGCTACAACCTCCTTTCAGGT
>NW_008796218.1:9934560-9960589 GCF_000699145.1 Aptenodytes forsteri | reverse complement strand
AGCCTTTTCCTCATCCTCGGTGACAATGTTCCCCCCCGCATCCAATAAAGGATGGAGATTCTCCTTCACTCTCTTCTTGTCATTAATATATTTGTAAAAACTTTTTTTGTTGTCTTTAACGACAGCAGCCAGATTGCGTTCTAGCTGGGCTTTTGCCTTTCTCATTTCCTCTCTGCATGACCTAACGAGATCCCTGTACTCTTCTTGAGTTGCCTGCCCCTTCTTCCACAAGCGATAAACTCTCCTTTTTTTCCTGAGTCCAGGAAATTGGACTCCCGCCAATTTATAGTAGTACAAAGAATTTAGAACAGAAATTTTGTCCTACATATCATTTCTTGGGTGACGTGGGTTTCATGCACACGATTACTCGTCCTTCACATGTATTAGTGATGAAATCCAGAATTACTATGGGCAAGATGCTTAATTTTGTGACTTAGCGGGTTGGTCCTGTGTTCCTCTGAATTACTCTGCTTTTTCAGAACTGTTTGAGACCTTTGTTATTGCTTTAGAAAATTACAGAGCTTGGGGTTTTTGTGAAGAATTTTCTTTTCATCTCTTCAAGGCTGAAAGGAAGAGGTTGAAATATGCATTGCTCACAGGCAGCTTCACTTCACTAGATGCTGCTCTGAGGATGCTTTCTGAATCTTTAAAATACTTTGTTTCTGGAGGAAGTGGAAATACTGAGATCTTTTTCCTCTGGGTCCAAAGCAGCTGTTGAGTCTCACATAATCATTACAGATCTGCTTTGCCAGCAAGGTTACACGTCACAGAGACAGTGTTTAATACATTTTATTTTAATTAGACTTCATTTTGGCTCTGAACTCATTTGTTCATGTTTTCTTCCACATCCTAAAATCACCCAAGCACTGTAAATTCTCAAATAAAAGGCAATTACTGTTGATGCCACAAAAAGTTAACTTCCTGTTGGCCGGCACACGAAGCAGGTATTTAATTTCTGACTTTCTTTTGGTTTTTAATTTGACTGAGATCTATTGGTGTTTCAGAAAATATTTATTTTTCTCCTTTACAGGCTTACAGATTTTCCCAGCTTCCTGAGATGGTAATGGGTTCTCCTCCTCCTCCTGTCCCTCCCAGAACAGGTCCTGTGGCTGTTGCCTCTCTCAGGAGGTATTTATCTGTTGTTTTATTTTAGGTATGATCTTTAAAAACCACTGTTGTAATAAGAACTGGGGCAAACCCTGAAGGGGCACTTACAAGCCACTTACAAGGCACTTATAAAGACACATTCATGAAATTAGAAACATGTTGGTTTTATTTCATTTTAACATGAAGAGGAAGGAATAACAATGAATTTTCTCTTCTACTAGCTAATCAGTTTCAATAAAATTAGGAGATGCAGGCTCCGACTGCTTTTAAAATGTGCTTTGCCTCAACTCGCATAACGGCATATTGTATTGCAGATATGTGGTAGATAATTTGCCCTGTCGTTCTCCCTGCTTTTCCCTATTGCAAGGACTTGCAACAGGGTATGGATCAATTGTGAGATGTTTCTCAGTACCTCGGGTCCGGGGATTTCTGCCTAGCTTTCAGATATCTCATACCTGCGTTTCTGAAGCCAAATACGTGCAAAAGCCTGACTGCCTTAGCTCAGTGTATACATTTTGCCTCCTCCTCTCAGTAAGGCACTCTATAAAATGCATTTCAAGGAATTTTTACACTTCTGTGGCGGATGAACTCATTTAGCCTTCAGTGCTGTGCTGTTAGGTACTGCCTGGTGCCAACTGCAATTCAAGGCACCACAGGCCTGCTGAGAGTTGCTGTGGAGCACCGAGGCCAAAGGAAACTTTTCTGAGTGGTTGCTAATGATATCGTAACTGCGTCCAAATATTCAGGATATGGACACTGTTGACATACTCTTGTTCATCTATCACATTTTAGCTCTAAAGGAACTGGGACACACCATTTCAAAAGATGTTAGTACTTCCCAAGTGCAGTTAATGTTACTTACCATAGTAGTCTCCTACTATATGATACCATGTCATATATGCTGTAGTCATATGGTATTGTCTATAGTTTTGTGTTGATGAACTATGGTAAAGCTCTGTTTTTTGTGTTGCATGTCACAGACATTTGTTTGAAGCAGCAAGCACATGCTCTATGCAATGAAAATAACATGCTTTGGCAAAGTAGCGACCAGGCTAAAGAAGTTGTCTCAGACTTCTCCAAACTTACCGTTCTCCAGTTGCTCTTCAAACTTTTCTCATGCCAGAGCAAAATCAGATAGCTCATTTCTAGCTGGCTTGTCATACTGTAGTTGATAGGCAGGTATGTGACTATGAATCTCACTTGTCAGTCAGAATGATAAAAGTTTCTATTTTTTACTTTCTTAATGCACAGGTCTACATCAGATATTGGCAGCAAAGTGAGAATACCTGACTCCAGTGGGGCAGATCAGGCCCAGCATCATGATCAGGCATCTTTTGCACCTGGTTCGAGAGCTCCAATGTCTGTTGGTCCACTTGATCAATCAGCTTTTCACTCAGGTGAAAAAATAGTGCAGACCCAACTTGCAGCTTTGAGCACCTCACAATTTATTTTGCCTATAAATGAACGTATGGGATATAGCAAATACAGATGATTATTTGGAGAAAGACTGTATTAGGTGTTTTTTTTCTGGTGCAACTGAAGGAGACCTATAAGGGTTGCTCCTTTGTAAATGCAGCATCAGCTGCATTGTAAAATACTACTCATCCTGCAGAAGCACCAGGAAATGGTCATTTCTGAAGGTAAGATCCAGCAGTAATGTACCAGATGGTCTTTGTTCAAGTATGGCATTCTGCTGCCTCACTGATAAGGACTCTGAATTATTAAAGCCTGGTAAAACAGTTCATCTGTACCACAAAATTCAGTGGAATTTTTAGGGCTAGTACAGAGGGTGTTGGCTGGCAAAAGCAGAAGTTGCAGTATTGGGACTGCTGTGTGACTCGCGTGTTGTGTTGCACCCTGTACAAAAACAACCAAAGCGGGAGAGACAGGTAACAGGGTTCTGAGGGACATGGAGAAATGAGGTGGATCCTTCCATAATTTTATCAGTCAAGAATACCAGGCCAAGTGCTTGAAAACAGAGTATGTACAATGGAGCTGTAAGTAGAACTGCAGAAGGAGGCTTAATGGCATTCAGCTCTGCTTGGTTTGTAAGGAAAGGGAGGAAAAACAAGTGGACATGAAAAATAGCATGTGTGAGGCTGAGGTTTTCCAGCCTGACTGTTGGATGAGTTTTATGACTCCCTATTTCATCTTGAGAAACTTAACCCCTAGTCTTGTCACAACAGTGGGCTGCTGAGGCGGGTAAATTGAAGGTATATTCCCCCTTCCCCTCAAAACATAAGGCAGCAGTGCTTTTCGATAGTCAAAAGTAATCCGTTAGCTTGTCTCCCCTCCTATTTTGGAGAAGGTATTTCCTGCTCAAGTGCAGGACTTGATTTGGGTCTAAATGTCCCAGTTTTAAAGGCCTAGTGAGTTTCTGGCCCTTTTGATATGAATTTTATTTATGAATGAATGGATTTAATAATGAGATTAAGATGATACACTGTTTTGATGGTATCTGGATAACATTTAGCTGGGAAAATATTTGAAATACCTTCTCATTGGCAAAAAGTTTTCTTGAAGAGCTATAGAAAAGAGCTTACAAGATTAAAAAAAATTTACATTGTCAGTTCAAAGTTTGGAAATTAGTAGGTTTATAAGAGATTGCTCTGTTAATCTGCCAGAAAAAATTCTTTCTTAGCTTCCTCAGAAGTAATAGTTATCTGCGTTGTATTCAACATCTTCTACTGAGAATAATAATGTGGATATGCAAATCTGTTGACAATTAATTAAATATAGTAGGTTTGACAGATCCATTCTACTCTCACTTCTTGTCATACTTTCCTCAAACGGTGCATGTGAATCTGAAAAAAGCAGATGCTCACCCTTTCATTTTAAAGCATTTCAAGCTATAAAATATGCCACGTTACCAAGAGCTCTTTCTTCATGTCTGCAGCAATGTGTTCTGTGTGATACACTTTTTTATAATTTCTAGTGACGTGGAGATTTTATTGCCATATGTTAAAAACAGGTATATTGCCTTATCACTGAAGAGAGGCTGCATTTCAGAAGAGACAAAGTGACATGTGTACGTTGTGGAGCTTGCCAGAATTATTCTGGGGGTAGCTGGAGGAAACTTTCATATATGATAGATGCTACAAATGGCTATAATACAGGGAAAGACAAGGAGAGTTGTGAGAAACCTGCAGCTGTGATACAAACAAGGATTTCTAAAGTTCTGATAGGAAAATAAATTTTTATTGCCTCAATAGATAAAGAAACATTGCTGCAGGTGCTGATTTGGCATGAAACAGTGTAATGTTGGCTCACGCAGCCCATCAACATCACCTTTAAGATAACGATGTTGCAGTAAGAATTGGGGTAAGGTATTACATCAGCTAATTGAGTGTTCATTTTGAATAGTAGCTCATTTTGCTGTGGTTAAATTAAAAGAGCATTTTGATGTAGAAGCCATGTGTCATCTACAGGAGCAGCACTTTCTTCTCTGTACATGCCTGAAGAATACTTATTTCCAGCCTTGCTAACTCATTTAAATTAGCAACCCTTGTGCTGTCTGTGACGTGGGAAGAACAAAGATCACCCACACCTCTTCTCTTAGCCCACCTCCTTGCAAACCAAGGGGCTGGAGGAACTGAGATAGAGGTCCTGTGAGATACCCTGTGGCTACCTGCCGTGCAGACATACATCGTAGATCCCACTGCTCCATAGCATTTCCACAGTAACTGCATCTCCGAGGGCTGGGTGACTCCAGCATCCTCCCTGACATAGTGCCTTTTCACCTACAACCCGATGTCAAAATGAAAGCTAGGACTTAGTCCCTAACAGTAGAAAACATTGTATAACTGTAAAGAGTTTTTAGTCCATATTTTGGATGACAGATCACTCATTTTTCTTCCAATTTTAGCATTTCCACAGTAACTGCATCTCCGAGGGCTGGGTGACTCCAGCATCCTCCCTGACATAGTGCCTTTTCACCTACAACCCGATGTCAAAATGAGCTCTAGGACTTAGTCCCTAACAGTAGAAAACATTGTATAACTGTAAAGAGTTTTTAGTCCATTTTGGATGACTAACAGTAGAAAACATTGTATAACTGTAAAGAGTTTTTAGTCCATATTTTGGATGACAGATCACTCATTTTTCTTCCAATTTTTTTCTGATTTCTTTTTTTTTTTTTTTTTTGAGTCAGTGTTGAAACAGATGGTATGTTTCTGCTCTGGAGACAATTATGCTACAAAATATATTTTTCTCCTCTTTGCACACCCTGGTTGCATCCATAGCCCTTCTGGCCTAGGACTGC
Source organism: Aptenodytes forsteri (assembly GCF_000699145.1). Classification (NCBI taxonomy): domain Eukaryota; kingdom Metazoa; phylum Chordata; class Aves; order Sphenisciformes; family Spheniscidae; genus Aptenodytes; species Aptenodytes forsteri. The sequence continues at coordinate 9,955,221 of NW_008796218.1, read as the reverse complement.
ATGGGAGGTCGCTGAGAACCTATAAATTGCTGGTTTTCGGGAGACTGCTTTGGGGATGGGTGTCACTGTTCGAGTCTTTCTATCTCTATGTATGAGCCCATGCAGTGTTCCCAGTATCTATCAGAGTAGGCAGCATAACCCTCTTGCAGAGTGTTCAGAAGCAAGGATGTGCCAGGGCTGTAAATTACATTCTGGGGGGCAGATATTTGAAGCACCCAGTAAGTGATGCTAATTGCTATCAATTATTCTCTGTTTGAGGTTGGGGGAACGCCCATGTCTTGCCATTTTGTCGGCACCTCTTACACAGTGGTATCATACCTACTGAGGGCAATTATTGGCGATATGGCAATATTCAAATAACGTGCAGTTGGAGAGGAGAGGAATTGTATTTTCTCTGCATTGACTCTAGTACAGAGCCAGTGCCCATCTATGCAGTGTTACTGTACTTCCATTCCTCAGTGAAAAGGAATTGTACTTTATTGTGTTCTTATGGGGTTTACTGGCTCTTCTGCTTTCACATAAATGATGTTATTCTTGCTATATTCTGTGAATCTGAAAAGTAAAATACATGTTCATGTATTATAACTGAGTACTCAAAGCACACCGTCTACATGCTTTATTTACTACCTGATAAAGATGATGCAGAGCTTTCCCACTCAGGATTTAGGAATGAGGATTTTATGACCATAGTGTAGCAAGTTGTTTGTATTTTATTCTAAACTTGGCAAATACATGGAGTTATGATGGCTTCTCTCAAGGTAAATAGTGGGAGCACGTGATAAGATGCTGGTCTTCCAGACAGCCTAGTTATATCCTGTGGATAATCTGAGTAATTGCAGCAAGAACCACATTGTTCCATGCATCTCTGAGCCCCAGGAATAAACCCTACCTGAAAGATTGTATGACAATTACATAGACAACCGCAAATCTTGCCTTCCTCAGTACTTCCCAGCATTATAGGGATGTTCTAGTCAGATGGTGGGAGCCTTACATCCAACCGATGGTGATCACATTCTCACCAATAAAAACAAAACAAAACAAAACAAAGACTGAGGCCAGCTACTTCATAAGCATTATCTCTAATTTATAACTGAAAATGTCAGCTATTAATTATATCTACTCTCTTTCTTAATAGGTAATACCGTACCAGCAGTGTTTGCCATACCAGCAGCAAACCGACCTGGCTTCACAGGCTATTTTATCCCAACACCACCCACGGCATACAGGAACCAAGCCTGGATGCCCTATGCCGGAGAGAATGAATTACCAGGGCAGTGGGCAGACTCAGTAAGCATCCTTGCTCTTCTAACTACATATATTTTCTGTGACTTGCAAAGGAGGGGTTTTAAGCAATGCTAAGTGATCAGCAAAGAATCTGAGCAAGATAATTCTTCCTTGAATGGTAATAATCTCTAGTAGTGACAAGTAATGACAGAGGGCATAGCTACTTTAGCTGTCCATCCCATGAACTGTAAGTAAGGTCTTTTAGAGAGTTAAATCATTCACTAGGCTAGGGGCTGGCACCTATTCAAAGTTGGTGGGTTAGGTACCATTTTTCTTTCCCAAGACAGAGGTTAAATATTTGGATAGGCACATGGCAGGAGTAGGTGATGCTGCCTCTCAAGGTGGCCTTGTGCTGTTTGGAAGCTGGGGAGCATCTTTCCCTCCTGGAGGCTTCTCTCAAGACAGCCGAGCTCCCAAATCCTAGCGCCCGGCTCTGCCGCAGCCCTGCTTCACAGTGTTTCAAGTCCTCCTGCAGGCTGCAGTGACAGATCATAAATTAAATAATTAATTGCGCAATCCTAGTCTGGGACAGATGTAATTTTTAGCCCAAAGTATACCTACACTTCAAAGAAATAAAGTTGAGACATCCTAAAATGAATTGCAGTAGTTTATCATGTTTGAAACAATTTCTAAAAATTAGGGCTTTTTTTCCACTAGGGAAAAAAAAAGATCAGTTCTGCTGCTTGAGCTCACATCTGGTATTTATGCAGAACCAATTCAGCTAAACAAACTGGGAGATGGATTCTATTTCCTTGTGCATATGATCAACAGAATATTTTAGTGAATTGCAGTTGGAGTCTAATAGTTGACTTTGAGCAGCTAAGCAAGAGACAACACGGTCATATAAATATTCCTGGGGTCAGCTATTTGTTGCCAAATCTTTATTACTGCTTCTGATGCCTGTGAGGAAAATAATTCAGTTTGACTGTGAGATGCAAGTCTGGATTTGTAGGCTAAACTGTCAAGAAAAAGTACGTTCATCCGTAAGCTGAGCACATCTGCTGATGTGCCCCTGCCACCTGGAGGCTTTTGATGCCGTCGTACAGATTCCCTTCCCAGAGCTGCCCTTTAAAGTATGGAAACCCTTTTTCTTTTCATTGTTTTATTTATTTGTGGGGTTTTTTTTTGGTTGTCTTTAACCCTACTGACACTTTAAATCCAGGAGGCCCGTTGCATCTGAGCAACTTTAAACTTTTTCTTTAAAAAGAAAAAAAACCCAAAACAAAACAGGAAAAGTACTTTACTTGTCTTCCATTCTTTCTCCCTTTTGTATCCCTACTCCTTGGCTGCAGTCCCATGAAGAGAGTCAGATATCACTTGTCAAAAGGGGACACTGAAAACAAACTGGACAAAACGGGAATGCAAATCTCCAGCCCCCAGTTCCTTCCTCTGGAAGGAGAAGAATGTAACCCTGTTGTGGGTTTCCCTGTCTTCAGGGAAAGAGGTGGGAAGAGCAGTTAGTGCCGGTGGACCATACACAGGGGAATGGAGAGGGATGCAAGAAGCTGTCTGAGAAATAACTGTGGCAATATAGAATTCAGAGGAAACGAATTTTCCTTTTAACTTCACATACCCACTACAGAGCTTTAACAACTTCTTGTTACTCAGACTTTCAGCCCTCCTGTGACTTTGCAGGAGAAGAGGAAAAAATGTAAACCCAAACCACTTCAGTTTCTACAATGAATTTGCACCTCCCAACGACTGCAAATCTGTCAAGAAATTGTCTTTATTTGAAAATCATTACTAGAGGAACTAGTAATAGTGTTAGCAACGTAATACAGTCAGAAAGCCTGAATAAAACTGCAAAATATAAAGACCTAAAGTAATACTCAGAGTTTGAGTTTCTGGATGCTTTCTGGTTTCTGAGCCTCTAGATTGTAGCTTGATCATGCTTCCAAGGTTTTGACAATTAGTAAGAACAGAGGCTTAATATCTGCAAGGTGAAAATTGAAATTCTTTACTTTTCATGCATTTCTACTAGCTGGACTGTAAACAAGGGGGCATAGGAAACGGGAGATTTGACAACAAAGAATTATCTTATAAGCTCAATTTACTGTAATGTACTATTTTCTCAGTTAAAAGGTAAGTATTGAAGCACTAAATTTTGTGGGAGAAGGGAACTGTATCCGACAAAGCATTTATTTTCCAAACTGCCAGATGCTGCTTAGTGAAAGTAGTAACCTGGTGGCCTCTAGTGGCGTGTTCACACATTGTACTACTAAAATGTCTTTAATAATCTGTTGTAAACTAAACAGAGGCAGCTGCATTTAATGATCACTTTCATATCATGCCTGCTTCCTACGTTTGTCTCATCACACTATACTGAATGTGTTTGACATTCTCTTCATCGCTTGATGGCTATCCAAGATCGTATAGAGCATGTGTAAATCCTAGTGGTCAAGTTTTCATAGGTTCTTAGATGCCTGAAGTGGCAAGAGTTTCAAAAGCACCCAAGGGGCTGTTAAACTCTCACAGGGCCAGAGCCAAAATGGGATTTAAGCAAAGCTGTCATTCTGAAGTCCATGCTGAGGACCCATGTTCCCCAGAAGGTATATAAAATTGGCAGACGTTTCACATCTTGACATTTCAGTCTGCTTGCAGACTGCTAAAATTCTGAAATACTGCTTCTGGCATACCCACCAACGCCTTAGCCCTGGTGGGTGAAGCACCTTACACCTCAGCCTGACTGAAATCCGAAAATTAGCTGAGACATCTGCCTGGCCGCCTGTATTATATGCTTATATAAGACCTTAATGTATTTGGAAAGTCAAAAACTTGTGTTTTTCCCATTTATAGCAAAAAGAATTACAAAGTTAACTTTTTAGTGATTAAACATTGTGGAACCTTATAAGTGTAGTATTCTGAGTATAGTGTAGGTAAGCGTAGTTTTCCAAGTCACTCAGTTCATAAAAAAGCATCACTGAACTTTCCTTACTTACTTGTCATTGGCATGGACTAGAATGATCAGCTGGTAAGCTTTTTCTCAAGGAGAAATTATCTTGTCCTAGTAATAGGTTATGGGTTGCCTTCTGTAACAACATAAAGCCTTCTTCAAAATGAAGGGCTGTAGGTTCCCGATTTATAGACTTTTGCAAAACATAAATAAATACTATTATTATTTGATGCATTAAAAACTTCCGAGGACTATGAAGACTGGTATCATGGTTCATGGATTTATGAAGGAAATTTAATATCTCAAGGGGGTATGTTATCTCAAGGGCCTATGTTATTATTTTAGTTTTAGCCAGTGTAACGTGGGGCTGAAATCGGTGAAGTTACAACAGAGTAAAATTGTGAATCTCCCATGTAATTCTGTTAAATGTGGCCAGAAGACCTGATACTTCTGAGAAGTCAAACCTCCTTTTCAGTGTTGAGTTTCCAGGTTGGCATACCTGAGCTTATCCCCGTTGTCTGCATCTATTGAGTTTTTGTTAGGAACAGTAAGTCCAGAGACTTGGCTGACTTGGCTTAGATAGCGGCTGCAAATCAGGAAACTCTACTTTTCTGTTCTAGGCTTTTCGGTGTCCTGAAATGTAGTGGTGCTGTCTGTTTAAAACTGAAATGTTTAGGAGGAATAGTAAGCAGAGAACACACTCAGAAAAGCCTTCTCCCTTTGACTTTTCGTAGTGATGGTAAATTAGGACATGCGATGTTTCCCCCGCTAGGTGTTTTTGCTGCCACAGTCTGGGGAGTTGAGTACCCGGTACATTGATGTATGTGCATAAATGGCACATGCCAAGATAGACATTTGTAAATAGACGCTTAGGAGTATGAGGTTTACGTTCTCTTCATGTGGTCCTATCTGTTACATCTTATTCTGCCCCGGGGAGGTTTGTGTTACCTGGCAGGTGGCACTATGGATCAACTGTTCTGTATAATTTTGTGTAATTACCATGCTCTACAGGTTCCACTACCTGGATACATCGAGGCTTATCCGAGGCCCCGCTATCAACATAATTCTCCTTCGCGACTTCCTCGCCAATACAGCCAGCAAGCAAGCATGCATCCCAGCCTGGAACAAGCTCCTTTGCCGTCCACTGCAGCTTCTCAGCAGAGCCTGACAGAAAATGACCCATCCGATGCTCCTCTCACCAACATTTCTACAGCTGCCCTCGTAAAGGCAATAAGAGAAGAAGTTGCTAAACTGGCCAAGAAGCAAACAGATATGTTTGAGTTCCAGGTCTAATATCTTTTGTGCACAGTACTTGTATCATGCAACCTGGGGTAGCCAAGAAAGCGACTCCTTCAATTTTCAGTTACAAACTTGCTGTGAATTGTGCCAAAGTGATGGCATTTTTCTCTGCCTGAAAAGTCAAACTATGAAATGACTTAAAGCAGAGCAACAGGACTCTGAAGATGTGTAATTCTGCTTGCCAGCTAAGGAAATGCTGCCAGGTAACTGTTTAATACAGATAAGATTGATCATACGCAATTGTTTGTCACTTAGCTCTCGTATTATGACCCATCATCACTAGAGATGCTGCTGAACATGTCTGCCCCACACGATGTTTCATTTGCAGGCCCAAAGGTAGAGCTGCTGAAAATAACTTCTGCATGTCAAAACTTTGATTAAAGAAGAAAATACAGTAGAACACGGTTAGCTAAAGGCCACAGTAGGCGTGGCCGTGGCCATGTTAATTGTTTGCTGCAGGACATATAAGGGATGCTGATTTCAGCAATGCGGAGTCATTCAGCCTTTTCATTCTAGAGACCGTATTCAAACCAAAAGAATTTGAGATGAGTAAGTAATACAAATAAATGTCCTGTAAATAGCCCCAATTCTCCTCATCCTATTAACAGTACAAAGAAGTGAAAGAAGAGAAGACTGTGAAGAAGGTTAATGATATTTTGATAATCGGTGGCTACCTTGTCCCTGAATGCCACTGATGAGTTATGGAGATTTTTTTCAGCGTGAGAGAATACAATACACGAAGAGCCAACAAAGGATGTTGGTGCTAGAAGCTTCCAGGAGAAATGAAAAAAGGTTATTCGCATTTGCTCTATATTCAGGCTTTTCACTCTGACTGCATGTGAAGCTGGTAAACCCGAGACCTTTGAGCAAGTCTTTCCAATCTGGAGTAATGAATACACCCGCTTGGACAAGAAAACCTCTGTAACACAGTGCTTTCTTCTCTTTCTTAAACAATGATATCTACTAAAGTGATGCCAGAAAGTGCTACCTGAAGCTGCAGTTGATTTTGATTACGCTGGAGTAGTGAATGCACACCTAGGCAGTTCTGAATGTAGAGGATCTGATTATCATATTAACATGTGAATAAGTAAACAGTTACATGGTTTAACAAAAATACTAATGTTCTGTGAAAAAGAGACCATTTCCAGAAATTATGCTGACTTTATATTGTGCAAGATAAAGGTCACTAATTGTTAAACTGCATTGTTGTATGAATCCAATCCCAAAAGAAAATCAAACCAGTTGAATGGGGCAATAGTTCATCTTTTGCAGTTGTAAAAAACAGTTGGAGGTCATGAACAATTGTTCTCAGTTCCTTCAGCAATTAGCTTTGGGAACTGAAGTTGTTGCAAAATACGTTGTTGGGCATGCTTGACGTCAACTGGAGTTAAAGGTAATGTCCTTCGTTTCAGTAAGTTATTTAGTTATCTTCATTTGCTTATGCTATTTTGTCTGATCATTTCATTTCCCTGAGTTTCTTTGGTCTTTACTGAGGTGAGAAAGGGAACTTGGTTTAGCTTTTTGACCATCAGTAAAATGAGAGGAGAAGGAGAGAGACGACTAGAACAGGGGATAGAAGAAGAAATTGATGAAGCACAAACTTTTAAAGCAGAGCTATTTTTTCCCCAAATAATTATATTATAAACCCTGACTGAGATTGTGATACATAGTTATCCTAGAATATACAGATATCTTCTGCTCCAATACCTTAAATATTGCAGAAGCTTTTGGAATGCTAGCTAATCTTTCAACAAATGTGAAATCTCATTTTTATTATTTAAAATTCAGATATAAATAAAATGTATTTTTGTAATTTCTATGTATATATGTGCTGTATATTTATATGTGAGTAGTCTGCTATAGCCAGAAAATTTCCATAAACCAAGTGCAAAAAAACCCAAACAAAACCCCTAGTAATTTTAATGATCAATATAAACATGTTATGTCTGGAGTACACAAATATACATTTGGGTGACTTGGATACTAAACAACCAAAGAAACTCAATCTTTCACATAAATATAAGTCTAGTAAAGACAGACTGCTGTCTCAGTTACTTGTCAGCTAACTAATACTGATCTTATCAGTGTAATACAATACATCCAAATGTGTTTTTGTGTTGAATTAATAGCTGCCTAAGAGTATCACACTTGAAAATAACAACTCAAAAATACTGCGCCAAACTCAGCGTGCCATAAAAAGACTAGTTCTGGTTGGCTTCAGTGGGAGCTTCACTCGCTGACAGCAAGGCTGAGTTTCTCTATTACGATTCGTCTATACGTGCACATTTCACTAGAATCCCTTGAACAATATTCTGCTTATTTTTCAGTCATTTCAATCACTGTAATGTAAGTGCAGACATAATTGAAGAGCGGCTTACTTTTATTTAGCCTAAGCTGGTTCATAACTGGCTTAAGCTAGCTAACTTGGTAAGTGAAATCCACACTAAATTGTGCCAGCCACATTTTGCATCAGCTTTATTACCTCAGTTTTTGAATGATTCCTCTATTTAGCCCAATGAAATTTTGCAAGTGGATAGGCCCTTCTATACAACGGGAGTGAAATGTGCTGTGAAATAAATTTCTGTATCTTAGACTCCAGTTTTGCAGAGTTATCCTAAAGCTGCAAGTATGGAAGCAGCAGCAATCACGTGGATGGGAGTACTGAAAAAAATATAGGGAAGGGTGATGTTACGATGTATTCCCAAAAGAGTCACAGGAGGTAGGACGTACCAGATTTAAACAGCATCTTTGGGACACTTAGTTCTGCTTGTAAATCTGTACCAATTCTTAAATTTAAGTGATTTAGTAGTTCTATTGAAAAATGTATGAGGATGAAGCCAAGCATATATCTTGCCATACTGGAAATTAAAACGTTTGGAAATTATGTAGATGTACAGGGTTTGAATGCCTACATGCAAACAAAATGAACAAACAGAAAAACCCCAATAAAAATGTTTAAATAGCCTTCTAGAAAGACAAACCATTTCAGTAAAGTTAAACAAAGTACTCTTCATATTACTGAGGAAGACCTGTTAGACTTTCAAAATTAATTTTGTTTGGTATTGTATCGACGATGTGCAGTGTATTGAATATTCCTTCCACCATCACTCTAAAACCATTGTGGTGCACTTTATTCACAAAGACATTTTACATTCTTCATTCATAATGGCTTTTTATCTTGTTTGGAATATGTTTCTGGTTTTTTTTTTTTAAGTACAAAGTAAGATTATACCAAGACAGTAAGGACATTCCTGGGAAAGAAAAATCATGCTGTAATATTTATACTGTCTGAGCACAAACAATGATAAAGTGAAAATATAGTGTACAAATAATTTGTAATATAATAAACATTTTGTATGGCTACAATTACAATATAGTTTTTCAATATTGATTTCAAAGAAGAAAGTATACCTGTTTAAAGATATAACCTCATCAAAATATATTCATGCCATTTTTAATGATATAAATTTAGTCATTAAGGTTTTTCTACTAAATGTCCCAATTTTCATTAAAATGATGTTAAATGTTTAGGTGAAAATACTGTTTTCTGTGTACAAAAATGTTGATGTTCTGACCGCTATTTGTCTTCAGACTTGCAAATCATCAGTAGAAACATCTGCAAACGAAATGCACGTAAAATTACTTCTTGGTATGTGCGTAATGACCGCTCTCAGTAGGTATGCTGTGTGTGACATTTATTAACATCAGTAGAACAGTGACTTTAAGAGGATAAGAGGGTACTCTTTGACAGTCGTTTTTTGAGAAAAACATATTATCTGGATTTGAGACAAGCTCTAGCACTCGGTGTAGAAATATGAATAATATTTGTATCTAATAATATCATGGATAGAACTTGATAGAAGTGCACGTAAATCCTCTATATAGAAATGGGGAAATTATCATAAGTAATGATCATTTCTTTTTCGGACTAACTTTGAAAAGGTGAGAAATGGAGGAAAGAAAATGTAAGATAAAAATGTGAAGCAGGTAGAAAAAGCAGCATTGGATTGAGTGGCAGAACTGGTGAGGCCTCTGTCTTGTTTAAGGGACGACACATACAAACTACGGTTTTCGTTATATTTCAAGATGTCTGACTGTAAATAATTAATTACATTTTAATGCATATTTTTAGTCTCGCATTGCAAATAGAAGCTGGCAGTTAGCTCTTGTAAAAGTCTGAGGGAGCTTGAAAGCAGCAAGTTTTCTGAGCTAGCAGGAGAAGTCAATTCATTTTGCTGACCTTGTTCAGCCTACACACGTCTGAGCAGCTCTGAGTACTGTGTCCAAAGATGCTGTAAATCAGTTACGGTCCTGACCTTGCATTTCTTGTACATAAACAAATCTCAGTGGCTTCCCATACCTCACTGACATGAAATGGGATAGAAAGAGAACAAGTGTGAGATAATATGAAGGATATTAACAGGTCAGGAGTACCTTAACGGTCTGGAAGCCATGGATCTTCTGTTGCGTGCTAATTTACACCTACTAGAAAATGGTTGTGTTTGGCAGCTGTCCTTGGCAAGGTGCATTCCTTTCATCGTCAATGTCCGATATGTCAAGACTCAGTCCTATCACAAGAGAGTGTATCAATTAATGCTTCCACTCCTGCGTGTAAGCCGTGTGCACTTCCTGCGTAGCTCCACATGAGAGAGTGGCATAATTAACACAAGTGGTTTCCAGTTACTCAGAGTAATCTCTTGTAATAAAACACCAAGTAGTATGGCATCTTATATTCTACTACATCATTAGAAGGGTGGAAAAAAAGGCATGGTCATACAGAATGTTAGTATATTAATACCATTACCCTTTTTATTAAAGGCATTGTGAAAGAGGGAAAGTTTGGTCTGCTAAGATCAGGACTGCTCACTAGCTAGAGCATGTGCAGGGCAACAGCCCCCTTCTGCTCAGTATGCTGTTGTGGCTGATGGAGCAGATCTCTCCTCTCGCCACTTACCACCCCTTGTAAAAGGGTACAAGCGCACAGCTTTTTGGAGTAAGACAGATGTAATTTTGAAAATAAGTATATGGGGTAAATAACATCTACCTAGTTCTCTGTGACCACTCCGGATGCATTAATGGTCTGCTAAGCAATTTTTACAAAGCAGTGTGCGTTCAGAGAGAAATGAATTAGCTCAAGCTTCTTTACTATAATGTTATTTAGACATAGCACTGTGACTTTGTAACAGTGCTATATGGAATCAGTATGTCAAATGGTAACTTACACTTTCTGTGCTAGACTTTCTTTTCATGGGTTAATTTTCTGGCCATAACTCCAGGACTAAGATTTTTTTTTTTGTTTTGTTTTGCTTATCAAAATATTTCAAAGTTCTATTTTTCCATTTTAAAGTGTAGGCATGCAAAATGAGGATGAGAGTACCTGTTTAGAATGCTTTTTTTTTGACTCTTGCCTTTCTCTCACAAATAAATAATGCAAAACTTGACTTCTGGAAATGAGATTTACATAGGTCAGTAAATGAACTGGGTACTGACTTGCTCTTTAAAAGAAAGTTTTGAGATGGCCAAGTCATAAAGGCATACCTGGTTAATACCGCAGAATCTTTATTGAGAATAACTGCATTGCACATCCTCGATCACACGTTTTGCCATGCCCAATGAGTGAAAAACAATCAGAAAACTGTGCATCTGGGGATTCCTGTTATCCAGGAAAATTTTTGCTTGGGCTGTATACAAGACATGGGAGATGGGACAGGGATTTCACTGGGGCTCTGAGGTGGGTAGACTGCCCTATGTAACATATTTGCCCTTTGAGTGGCCCTTAATGCCAACAGATGTAAAAACTACAGCCACCGAAGTGGTATGGCAGAAAGGTGGTTTAGGTCCTGATTTTTAAAATTGTTGAGATGCTCCAAAATCATATATTTCATGTTTTTAAAATCACCTTGATACCATATTGCTATCGAAAATCCTCAAGGATTTTCGATAGAATATGGTATCATTTTTTTAAAATCACCTTGATACCATATTGCTATCGAAAATCCTCAAGGATTTTCGATAGGAATATGGTATCATACTCATATATATATATATATATATATAAAAAAAAGTCCAAAAATATTTTTTGAAAACTAGTTCTTCGATCCATCTTTTTGTCCCCATACATTTCAGGTTCCTTAAGGTGTACAGAGGCAGTAATGAAGAGTTAGTTCCCAGTTTTTCTGTTATGAAGCTCATGAAAGATGAGAAATGGGTTTTAAATAGTTAGGTGGTCAAATGTATAGCAGATGTCTCAAATAATTACAAATTATGTAATTATCTCATGAAGAGATGTTTCAGGAATTTGATTTTTTGCATACATTAAAAATAATTCTTGTTTTAAGAAGTGAATGACTTTTCATGAGTTTCCATGTTCGATTCATTCCCAAGGAGTAGCTTGAAACTGTAATACATTCTGTAAATAATTTTGTAACTTTATAAATACACATTTACATACTAGGCAATAATGGGTCCAAAGGATTGTAAATTAGACAAAGTTGATTCCACTGAGTACAATATTTAGAAAGGAGGTGATTTTTTTTCTTCCAAAGTATGTCCCTCTTCACTGCAGCTCAATGCGTTTCTATGCTTTGTAAACCAGTGTCTAAACACCGTAATGCACACTGGCATCAGTTAAAATCTCGTATATCTGGCAAGCAGCACTGATGTTTGCAGCCTCCAGTGGGACCTTGTAAAGAGTGCCTGTGTATAAGATTATTTTTTTTTAAACTATTAAAACAGAAATTTGTGGGTCCTTAACTCTGGGATTTTTGCAGGAATCGGTGGCTTTCAGGTCCTGCATCACCAGCAAACTTAACCAATAGATACCTTGAGATGTGATGCAGCAGAATACAGCAGCCTATGCCAGCAATTCACCAGGATCTAAAAAGCAAGTGACTATAGTAGAAGAATAGGTGGTCAACCTTCTATTTCAGCAGTGGATGGACACTAAGTAATTATGAATTGATTACTATGGCAGGTCAGAGTGTCTTGAAGTTAACTGCTTGGAATCAGTTTTATGTACTTGGTTAGCTTTTGATTTCTTCATTTGTTTAAACAGTGCAAAAATAGCAACATTAACAGCAAATTCTATTGCAGAGATATAAACATGGGAGATCTGAATGTAAGTAAACTTGAGGTTTATCCTTTGTCCTTGCCTTTAATTACTACTTTCAACATTGCAAGTAGTGAAAAAAACCCAAACAACACTTTACCCTCCACCAAATTAATTTTAGTATTTCTTTCTACGACAGAGAGACTGGGAAGGCTTTTTTCATTTCATGTTGGTGTTGGGTTCTTCAAACTGTATTCAAGGTCATATTTGATAGGAAACCCCCCCCCCACAAAACAGTGAAGCCAAAAATTTCTGAAAGTAAGATAGAACCCATCTTACTAAGGCTTGAATTTTGGTTTAGGATTTAGCAACCCAGCAGAAACAGCTCAGACCCAACCAAGGGTCTGTTCTGGGCAGGTTTTTTGGGTCTTGTTAGAAAGGACATGTGTACAGTGCAGATATTCCTATGTTCTTTGACTTTTTATTTTCATTTAATGTCTTTCTTGCCATAGCTGTGTATTTTGAATTTGACTTTTACATTGGTGTACGCAAACAGGTGCACTCTTTAGCTCGCTGATATACTGCTGGTGTGACAGAAGTAGTAACCAACATACATGATATAATTTTTAATTAGCTATGGCACTGTGCGGCTTTGGCCCATGTTCTGCTTTGTGATACTTACAGATGTCATATTAGTATTAAGGTGACATGAATATAGATAACATCTTCCATTGAAGTTATTGGCAAAACATCTGCTCACTTCAAGGAGAGCAGGACTGATCCAGTATTCTCTCAGTGAATTATCACAAGTATCTTTAAATTGTGCAAAGATAGGAAGGGTGCTATCTAGTTATGGGTAGCTGGAAATTTGGACATAAGAGGTCAGTTATCCCTTCTTCATAATTTTGGATTGGTCCTGGGCAAGGCGCTTAATCTGACGATGCCTCAGTGTCCCCGTCCGTAAAGCAGGGTGAAGGGACTGTCTCTCCTCACACCCCTGGTGAGAGGTTGAACTAACTGATAATGTTAGAAGAACAGAAACCCTGGAGCGGAAGTGGATACTTTAGTACGAAGCATTATTTATTATTTCATGGAGCTTGGTAATTGTTCAAGGCTATAAATTACCTGTTCCTCTGGTAGCATTTAAATATACGTGAATTTATGAGAAAAATAAAAACACTTCCTGATACTATGTCAGTATGTTCTAGGAAGTCTTTCCAATAACAGCTTCTACACTTTTTTTACAGAAACGTTATATATCAATAAATTGTCTCACTTCCATGCAACAGATCTCACTTTCTGATGAAATGAACTTTTCGTACATCTTTAAATTATGGAAAGGACTAGCTCTGCATGATTACAAATATCCATGCTATCTTTGTTGTTCACAGCTTGATTCAGCTAAACTGTGATGGCTGTGTCTGTGAAAATTGCTCAAAATTTCTAAGTGTTTCAGCTGTAAATGGGAAAATTAGTTTTCTGAAGCCAGTTAGAGCTGCAAAATTGACAGTGATTTGTAAAGCCCACTGTAGGGATTAAACTGAAGGAGGAAGAAAATTAAGTAAAATGTTATACTATGCAATCAGAAGGGAAATCTCCAAGAACTGGTTCCTTTTGCAATTACAAATGTAAAACCATACCAATGGTAGAATTTTGCATATCACTGAAAAGGAGGCTTTTAAAATGTTCTGGGTCATTACCAAATGGCTGTGTTTTTACTCTGAACCGTAGAGTGATTCTAGAAATGAAGCTTACGAGTACATAGAATAGTTTCTTTCATGTTAGTGGCTATAGCTTAGTTGAAGTTGTACATGTTTTTTCTTGGCAATTTTGCACATTAAATAAAATATGTCTTAAAATCTATGTTGCTACTTATTGGTTGTTCCTGCCGTGTCCTTTTCTGTAGATCAGCTCCTTTAAAGCATGAGCATGCCTTTCCCTTGGAGCTGCCAGGCTTCTGGGCTGTGTAAGGGTCCCACTGCTCATGCTCTCGAGGCAGAACCCGGCAAAGAACAGGAAAGGAGTTTTAAGAACCCCACAAGTTAAAACCATGTATTTCAGCAGTGGTGTTCCCTCTGAAGAAAGGCATTTGCCTACCTTACAGAGGTGAGCAGGAGAGTAACCAGCAAGCCCATGGGTTTTGAGGACATCTTGTGATCCTGTGTATCCTTTGTGAATTTTTATTCTCACCTTATGTCCTCTATGCCTTCCCCTATTATTCAGTCAGTTACTGTGGTTTTTATTGGTATTTACTCAGGCCTAAGTTTCCTGCTGTCAGTCTGAAGTGAAATGAAAAGAAAAAGGAAAATGCAGGTATGTGCTTTTGACAGTACTGCTTTTGTGTAATTTGTGATGCAAGAAATTTGGAATAAAAAGTTCATTTTACTACAAGGAACACATCTGACCTTTCCTCCCTCTCTTTGCAGTTTCAGAGAAAAAAAGAGGCAGGAAAGGATCGTCCCAAAATAGAGGATAAATGAAGTTCCTAGTGTACATATCACTGCTAAGGTTCTGGACATATGGTATGCTTAAGATACAGTTATATGTAAATAAGTTGTGACTGTGAGTGCTTAAATTGCCTCAAGGGGTTGTTCTGCCTTTTCTCAAGATATACCAAAATCTCAGCCTATTTCACAAATGTATGTTTTTAGTGTGTAACATTAAACAACTGACTAGTGTTATTAGTAATTACATATTTCCTTAGAAAGGCCAAATGCACCACTTATCGACTGCTTCCTGATTAGCACCTCTTATGGCACCTCTTTGATTCAGTATCTAGATGTCAGTGATTTTAAGAAACACTACCTCCCAAACAAACAAAAAAGGACAAGTTTCCTAGAGTTAAGTGCTGCTCTTGATTTCCCTACTTTATGTTGAGATATTAGCACTGAATTTTCAGGACAGGTGAATCTATCATGCAGCATTCATTGCTGAGAACAGAAGAATCATTTTATGATAGCTTAGTGCTTTTGGATTTTCTCTGTAATCTGTCCCTGAGCTAATTAAGGCAGCTTTACTTGAAGATTAATTTACATTCTAATGATCCATTGTCATAAGGCTGAGTCTATTTGGAGCAGTTTAACATTGCAAACTAAAATAAAGCAGTCTGAAATTTGATGGACCCAATTGCTTGGTATAAAATACTTCAAAGCTTAAATGCATTCCTGTTTTCAAATGGCTCTGTAACTAATTTTTCCCATCATAAAGCAGCCAAGGCTGCTTCAGGTTTCAGAAGTGAAAGACCTGAGGCCACTACTTGGAGAGCACGAGTATCACTGTAGGTGTAGACACAGCTTTTTCAGCAAGACAGCTGTCATTGCTCAGGCCTCAGGCTGGCTG
Source organism: Aptenodytes forsteri (assembly GCF_000699145.1). Classification (NCBI taxonomy): domain Eukaryota; kingdom Metazoa; phylum Chordata; class Aves; order Sphenisciformes; family Spheniscidae; genus Aptenodytes; species Aptenodytes forsteri. The sequence goes on along the minus strand of NW_008796218.1, from coordinate 9,939,358 downwards.
AGAAGACGTGACACTCTGCTTTTTGAGAAGCCTTCTTTGTTAAGAATTGGAAATGGGAGGAACCTACTGATGTTTTGAGATCTCTGCCCATGAATCAAAATCGTAGCCTAATGTTTCTTTCTTGAATGCAACAGAGAGAGATTTGTTGGGTCACAAGGCAGCTATATGAAAGAGATCTGAGCTGTGCCAGCACCTAAATGTCAGGTTTAGCCTTCCCTAAGCAGTCTAAGAGAACAGAAACAATTAAAAAAATGAATGACAGATACTTTGTGAATAAAAAACTGCAGTAAGAATGCTCATTCTATTTCGTTTAATATATGTTTAATTTTTACAAAGGAAACAATAAATAGATCAGTTTTGAGATGAACCCATAAGCCTATGGAGATGAGAGCAAATTACTGGATGTAACAAGGTCAGGTGGAAACAGAGAAGAAAAATAAAGGTAAATAAAATGTTCATGGACAAATGAGAATCAACATATGCACGATTATGTTTTACTGGTTGTTTGTCCAGGCTATTAATACAAGCTTATTACTCTCTCACCAAATTCATGCACGTGCACGTGTTAGTATTTCCAACTGAAAGTACAAACAGGGATGCTTTCCAGGCAGAAATATTTCATCGTATGTCCCATGTTTCCCCTACAGTCTCTAAGCTACTTTTGTAGGTGCTACTTCACACACAGAAGGCCAAATTTGCTTTCCAGTGAAGAGAGCCACCATACTTTAATGATCTTCTTGGAACACTGAGACGCCTCAGTGAAAGGACTTAGACCAAAGCATCCTGATAGCAGAGTGCCGTGGCAGATACTGGCCAAGGGAAACCATTCTGCCTTGTTTTGACACGTGAACCAAATGATTTTTTTTCAGCAAACGTGTGTCCCTAGGCAACTTTAATTCAGATTACATATTAACTGATGTTATTCCTTGCGTTATCACCCGGGAATTAAACATGAAGTGTTGTTTTAGCATAAAGGCCACATGACAGAAACTGAACAAGAGATGGAAAAAGATTTAAACTGTGTGCTGGGAAAAGTAGCTTTGTTTAAGCCAAGAAAACCTGAGTGTGTAATGGCTGATGAGAGCTGGATGCAACGTAAATGAGTTGGTAAGAGGTGATGGGAAGTAATAGTTACAGAGCAGTGATCGTATGTAATGGAAATCCTTGTAGGCCCTTGCAATAACCATGGGAAACTTAGACTGGTTTAGGAGTGAAATTATTCTGTAGTTTTGGGAAAATGAAGATAGTTCCTCTATTACCTAACTTGATTTAAAAGCTCTTACTTCTGCACAAAGCCTTTGAAGGCCCCTGTATATTGGCCCTCTTTGTCCTGTCCAAGTTTGTCTTGCGGTATTTCGTTAAGCACTAATATGGTTCCCAATTTCATAGTAATTAACCATTGCAGTATCTGTTCATAGGTTTAGCCTCAAAACTCTTTGAGAGACTTTTTATCCTCATTCTGCAGAGGGAGCTGTAAAACACCGAAGTCCAGATTTCCAAGGTATTTCAGTGATGTGGTTCTTTAGGCACCTAGATCTACCTTTGTATATTTACTGCCTCAGCCTCCAAGACGTGGCTGGAAAGAGAGAGAAATCATCGGTGGTTATATGAGCATTTCCTGGCCAGGTGTAAAGACAGCTCATTTAAGAAGCCCACTTTGGAAGTTACTTGTGGTGTGCTGTCTGGAGTAAAATAACTTAAAAGATGCCAACTAGTGAAAAGAGAACTGTTTAGCCAGAAGCACAATGTCATTAATTAGGCTCTGAAGAGCTAAGCAGCAATTAAATGGTGCCAAGGTGGGCCTAACAAGGAGGTTTAAGAAAGCTGAAGAGAGAGGGTGTTTATATTGGAGTGAATAATGCACGTGTCGTGTAAAGGGGGAAGCTCGTGGTAGCTACTATTGATCTGCGAACACTTGACCCCGTGTGCTGGCAGCTGTCAGGGCCTTGGGCCCACCAGGAGGCCGCAGGCACCCCGACCAGCCTCCTCCGTGCCCTCCACCACCTGCTCTCTGCCCCACAGGCCCGGGAGCCCCATTTAAGCTCAGGCCCCGTCTCCCACCCTGGCCTGGGCTGCGTTGCAGGCGTGCCTGCGAGTACGCTTCTAGGTTTTAGGGCTGCCTTGGTGAGACCCTCCATGGGCCTATGTTACAGGCAGCCTTGTCTCCAGCCCTGCCCCTGGGCTTCCTGCACAGGCCCGGGGCCTGGTCCCTCGCCTTGCCCTGCCTGAAGCACACCAGAGCATTGGACAAAACCTGGCCTTACCATGCTCCCCCCCAGCCCTGCTCAGGCTTTGTTTCATTAAAAAACATAATTTTTAGCAGATGAAACTGTGAATTGCCATATTGGCAGAGACACCCGGCTCACAACGGCAGTTGTGGATAGTAAGATCCTGTTTAAGATCTCCTAGCTGCTCTGATAAAATGTGATTATTATAGTTCACCGATTGGCAAATGGGAGTTACAAACTAGGTATTTTTTTAATATAAACTCTGTGTAGGGCAGATCAAAATCTGGCTAGAAAGATTAAGATAGTAAAAGAGTGAATGCTGTAATAAGGAGTAATAGGAAATAAAATTTTGGTTTGGTATCGTATTGTGTTAAAATGCTACACAGTTGAGTAACTTGAATGCAGTTTTAAAAAGATTAAAATATTACTTTTTTAAAAAAAAAAGCTGCTTGCCAAAATATGATAGCTTCAGGGTTGGTAACTTTATTATTTCATGCTGCCACCTACTGCCCTTGAATTAGAACAGGAAAAAGTAATTGGTATCTTTTTATCAGTCTGGTGAGCCTGTTTACTACTTTGTTAGGTTATTCTCGATGCCCTAAATGGCATTACTTTTTTAATGGCAGATGTTCTCCAGATCTTCAATCTGTCATCGCTGCCTCTGTCCATTTTTTTCTCATGCAAGGACATTGCCTTCCAAACATAAGGTTGTTGTCACTCCAAAAACTGCCACAGGTTTTAGCCTAAGCACTATTAGTCCTAAAATAATAGTAAAATGTTAGCTAAAAGTCAATGTTATACGACTGTTCTGTATAGTGGTGTAAAACTATAACTCAAGCCATAACTGTTGTAATTTTGTGGTACACTAAAGACAATAAAAGAATACACTGTGACTGTAACAAAGATTTTTATGCTAACATGAAAGTAGTTTTCTAAAGCTTGCTTAGAGGCATAGGACTTTTGACCATATCTATTTACTCTCAGTTGCACTTACTTAAGGTACTTAGAATTAAATCCCAAAAGAACCCTGTATTTTGTTTTGGAATTACTGTGTTTCCCTGTTCCATGTATCTTGAACATCATCAATGGACTGCTAGGAATCCTGACATCAGCAGTGTTAATTTCTTTAGTGTTTTTGAAGACAATGTTATCCATCCTGTTTGTCTATAGTAATTGGAGAAAAAATGTTAAAATATGTAGTACTATCAGTAATTAGTAGCAGATAAATAATACACAAAAAAGTCAATAAGAAATTATACTGTATTTTTTAATTTGGTAGGAGAATAGCATATAATAAGTAGAAAAATAATATCAAATATTCATTAAAATACTCTATAGTAATATAGTGACAGAATATCCAGCTGAAATAATCCTCATCATGTTGGTGGCTATTTCTTCAGCTTCTGCCTTGCTTTCATGCCTTGTATCTTTTCTTCTTTCAGTGCCTTCAGAAGTTTATCTAAACAGGAACAAAACATAATTTGACATTAATTTTGTCATTAATACTTCACAATACTTTTAAGAAAATCAAATAATGTGTTAAGCAAACTAGTAATATTCCTTACAATTTGTCTAGCAAGTATCTGAAAACTAAAGTTTCTCACATGTAATGAAAATAGTAGGTATTAAAATGGAAAGAGTTAAGTATTGCTATGACAAAGAAAAAAAACCTATTAATTTCCTGTTCTGAAAAGTAAATGTATGCAAACTACCTATCACAATTTCTTTGAGATCTTCCTTTCAGTGTGTATATCTGATGGACATTTTTTCTGTGTTCTCGTAACCTTTGCACTCCTGAAAGTTTCCTGACTGTCAGCCTGTGGCCTTGAAGGAAATGACGAGCGTCACATCCTTAGAGTTGTTGGCCTCTCTACTGGAACTCTCAGTAATCACTATCTGCTGAACTATTTTGTTTCCTCTATTTCCTTCATGGCCAGCAGGTTTTAAAATTAAAATGCCAAACTAATTTTTTTTTTTTACGCCCCCAACTATCTGCAGTCATCAGTGGCCTTTATTTTACATCAATGCTGATTTACAACCGCAGGATCTCATTAGTAGTGGATACATTTTGCATGTTCAAACTCCCTCTGATTTGAGCGGAGTCTGAATTGGTTTTTTGCTAACACTTAATGACTTTGGGGGTTTTATGACTTCGGGGGTTTTGTTCCTTTGTGCAAAAGTAACCACATCTGTAATTCTTGTGCCTCCTTTAATTGTATCTCCAGCTGCCTGCCCGTGACCACTGACCGGGGTAGATGACACCGGACAACGGCTTTGCTCCCTGCACCCCATGTGCAGGCACCTGCTGCCGGGAACAATTAGGTGCTGCACACCAAACCCAGGGATCCTCACACCTAACCTCGCAGGAGCGCTGCTGTGTCCCCTTGGCTGGCTTATCCGCGGTGGGTGCAGTGATCCCCAAGACCGCCTGTTCGGGGTTATCGATGGAGAAACCTACAGCCTTTGAGACCGAGGTGTGCTAGGAGGCGGCAGGGGGGCCCCCGCTCCGCAGGCCGGGGCCGGCAGCGGTGGCCCGTCGCCGGCCCTCGCGGACGGCCCCGGAGCGAGGG
>NW_008796218.1:9903740-9933941 GCF_000699145.1 Aptenodytes forsteri | reverse complement strand
GCCGGGGGGGCGCGCCCGGGGCTGGCGGCCTCCCCGCGGCACGGGACGGTGGATAAATTTTGAACCTCCCAACGTCTGACACGATCGGTGTAGAGCAAAAGTGTGGGTGGCGTTTCCAGCATAGCTGAGATTGCCTGCGAGAGGGCAGGTGTTTTACCCAGCAGTTTTATTACCAGGGATGTGGTACTTCAGGAGTGCGTTAGGCTCTGGAAGTAGCAGTTGTTAAAACGATGGTGGTATCCAAAAATTGTCTTTTAGCAGTTTGGCCTCGGGCTACACGTGAGGTAAGGGGACCAGATGTTGAGGATAGAAGGATGTTGGTGAGGGAAAATTTCATCTCCATGGTGCTTGCTCACAGATAGCTGCTGCTCAGCCTATGTGATGTTCAGGATTATAGGGTGGGTTTGGGGGGGTTTGTGTGGTTGTTTTCCCCCATGAAAACCTTCCATCCTTTATTTGGATTTGGGTTTGAGACCTGTCATTAATGCTGGCTCATTGCTTTCCCATGAAATAGCATTCTGTTAGCCTTAGCTATGTTTCCGTTAAACGTGACAACCCCCATGCAGCTCTAGGCAGCTATCGGGGGCATTACTGATTACTTCTGTGGAGGTCAAAACAGGCCAAAAAGACCCCCTCGGGCTTCCAGCAGGAGAAGGGGATGGATTTGAGGTGATTTGAGGTGTTCTAGACAACCCTAATAAGAGAGGTGCCGTACCAGTGCTGTTGGTAGAGGATTGATGAGTGCAGGGTCTGTGGAGGTTTGTTATGATCAGTAAATTCCCTTACAATGAGGTGAAAAGCCCACTGCAGTACTAATGTAGGCTTGAGCAGACTTCAACAATACACAGCCCCTAAGGGACTGCTCTGTGCTCTGGAGTAAATTCCATTTTTAAAGCTTTCCCTTGAATAAAATGAGAAGTTTGGTATTACCTATTTCTAGAAGTGGAATTCCGTGTACTTAGGTGTAGTGCTCTGTGGTGGGAGCCAATACTGATGTGAATGGTTTTTGAAATTTATCAGATCTACAGACATTAGCTGTCAAAAGAGTGACAGTCAGTGCCCTGAAAAGTGGTAGGAACAGAGAGATAGTGGCAGGAATCATTCGGTATTTTCTTTTCATGTGCACTGTTTAGGGAATATGCTCTGACTTAGAGTCAAAACCAATACTGCACAGTATATGCAGTGTGCTTACATTTTTAAAATACCAGTACCAGTATAATACCAGTACAGGTTGTGTATTTTCTGAACGGAACACACATATTTGAAATGGGCAGTGATTAGATGAGAAGTCTGATAATAAGATTCTGCCCTCACCCCCCCAGTTCTTAGTGAATTAGACAAGAACCACCAGTATAGCTGATTCTACGTGACGATGTGAGGAATGAGTCTAAGCATTAGGTGGGCACAGCGCCTGTAAGTGTCTCTCCCCCCCCCCAATAATTTGGGAATATATAGTAAAAGTCAATAACCCTTCCTTACCGAGGGCTTTGTGGGTCGCTTTTGAAAGCAAAGTAGTGCTCATGCGGAATTTGCAGGGAGCTCTACTTTTGAAACCAGCAGGAGGCCCAGTGCTTCCACTTACTTTTCCTAAAAAAAGTTTCTGTCTGTCTGTGAACATGCAAAACAAACAGATACATTGCTATTTTATGTGAATCTGATTGAATCTGTCATTGTTTATGCTCCAATTTAGCTTCCTTTCTATTGATACAATTCACTTTGTCATTGGAGTAATATTGGCATACTTTTAAATCGGTAATACTTTGAATAACTGGATTTGGACTTTTTTTCTCTGAGCCTTTTCTGTCACCACAGTAGAGTAACTACTGTCTTGCCGTTGCACTGTCTAGCACACCCTTGCTTCCCCATCTCTTAACTATTAAAGAAGATTAGGTAAAATATTATTATTTAATATTAAGTAGGGAAACCCAAAATGTAAGTATATCAAGGTTTGTGTAAGTACATATGTAGGTGGAAAAGAAGGGGTACTAGAAGACCAGTAAGGTTCTCACGACTTTAAAGGCCAATCTTAAATTTGTATAGTGTATTCCTTATATAGGGGGTGATAGGAAAAGCATCTGCTTTCAAAAGAATTGAGAAAAAAGAATTGAAAATAATTCTTTCAAAAGGATTGAGAAATAGGAAAAGATTAGACCTTTAGTAAAAGCATTTGTTTTATGAAATAACTCCTATGACTGACATTTATATTTTAGTAAAGTGGCGTGCAATGTGGATATTCATTAACACATATGTGTATATTGTGCAGTTGTAGTCATTTATTACAACTAGCAGTGATAGGATGCCGAGAGATGTCAAGGTCAATCTTGGCCCTGATCCATTGCAGCAATTCTAAGTTTCTGAAGATTGATCTTAGTGAAAAGAGAAAGATAACTCGGAACACAGAGAATGGAGATTTTCAGCTGAAAGGAGCAAAATGGGAAAAAAGTGCTGAAAAGTAAGAGGAAGGTACCCACATTCAGTCAAGAGGAAAATTTTTGGAGGAGAGAGCATAATAGAAGTGTTGTAATTTCACACTTTTTCTAGCGTTTTTCTTTCATCATTTGGTATCAGTCAAATATACAATTTATAAGCATTTCTGTTTTCCTAAAACGTGTGGTTTTATATGCTAGATGCCAAAATCATGAATGTAAAGGTTCCTTTTTTTAATCCTTACAGCAGAAAAAGTGTGCAATACTAATGCTGAAGTAGTGGGTCATGTTGTCTTTAGGTGCCACCTGGTGGAGTTTTTACAGCATGTTAAAAGTGCTGCTATTTCTTTCTGATTGCATTAGTCATGCAGATAAGTATGTGCTGAGCACAGAAAAGGTTGCTGCAAGAATCAGAAGTTAGAGATACAGAGATTAGATAAAGATGATGACTGGGAGTGCAAAGGCTGCAGCAGGGAGAGTTAGTCAGATAATGCACATCTTTATAGTATGGGTTTCAGAGATTTCCAGTTCTCATAACTCTTAAAATCTTCTCCTTCATTTAACATATAATTAGTGACAGCCTCTTTACTGTGAAGCAAATAATGTTCTTGGTAATGATGTTTTGAAATTCAGATGATGACATTCTGGAGTTACAGTCTAACCTTTTTTGAGGGGAATGCTGTCAAGGTATTTTAGGGTTTATTTTTGTAATTGTACAGGCATCTTGAGGTGATGCATTGCTATTAATATAACCCCAAAGATCGTGTTAAATAGCAAAAGGGTTTATGTAAATTTTATAGTAGAATAGTCACTATATACATTGTTGTTAGACGTCTTCAGGACTTAAGAGTCAATTATATGAGTTACAGTAGGACTTGTCCCATGGGAGAAAGTACTGTCATTTTGCTTAACCAAAAAGTTTAGAAGCATATTATTTTCTGCTTAGGCCTCAGGAATAAGGTCCTTTTCACATGTCCACACAGGTCCTACCTGAAGCATGAGCTAGTGCATGATAAAGCAGGATTGCATTTTGGATGCTGCCTCCTGCGAGCAGGTGAGACATCTGGGAAGAGGCAGGGAAGGGAGAGGAAACACTTCTGTCTACCTGCCAGGAAGGGTAGTTGTGCAAGGTAGAGAAAGGATGTCATGCTGTGAGACATGAGAAAAACTCTGCTTTTAAGAAAGATGCGTTCATTTGCCATATTTATACAGCGTTACACACCGGTCAGACATGTGCCTTCATCTTTGGCATTCAAAATTTGTTTCCAAAGTTGGGATCCTTTAGTCCTGGGTTATGCAAATGAATACATCATGTAGACAGAAATTTTGTGTAGCTAAACTGACCATAAATGACATAAAGGTCAGAGTTTTGAGATAAAAAATTTATATATGTGCTCTGTAACTATACAGATTTGATCCCATAGAGGGAGTATTCTACATACACTTGGTAGTGTGTTATAATTTATAATTTATAATTTAGCACATTCATCTCTCTGTATTTAAGTGTTGATATTTGATGTGCTTATGAAAATGTTAATTTTGGAGAAGCAAGTCTTTTACTTATCTAGCCAACAAAGACAGTATGACAGTATCCCAGCCACCACTCCTGTACAGTACTTAAAAACTTTTTGAAAGGCTTTTCTGTTGAGAGAAGTTAGTCAATAGTCAATTAAAGTTACGAAGTCTGAGGGCAGCTAAAGTATTCTTATGTTAGCGGCAGCAGGCAATGCAGGCTGCAGCATCAGTGACAGTATTAACATTTAAAGTGGCGGGAATGGTAAACTGTGCTGTTAACTGCTTGTGTCACCATCTAAACTATATAGACTTTTTATTTTGCATTTTGTATGCACGTTCATTTGTACTTACATTCAATGGTACCTAGGAGAGTGTCTTCCGTTGGCTTGATATTTACAGTTTGAAAAGTTACAGCTGCTGGGAACAGACGCAGTTTAAATATTGATTCTCAGAAGTGTGGAGTGTGCATGTGTGTGAATTCATGTTTTCACACAGATTGCTCTAAGAATCTGTAAAAGCCACAAAAGCTGCAGCTCTTCCACTTTTACAATGAATTTTGCATGGCTTTTTTTTGTTTTAAAAAGCAGATTTTCATCGCTGAGATACCCTGAAAAGTTATGTCAGAAAGATGGATTTAACATTTAATGTGTTATTTAAAATATATACTAATAAATCACATTTTTTGCACTCGGTTGAGAGTTGTGTTGGTATTCCAGCATGGATATTCCGCCATCTCTTCTTTTTAGTTTAGTTGTCTCTTTTTCTGCCCCTTTTAGTTGATTTCATTATGTTGGTGTTCCTGGCTGGTTCAATAATGTATTTTATATCAACTTCCCACTTTCAGCAAAAATTACTAGATTTTCTCCTTTCTAGGGGAAAAGCTTCTAAAAATCTGTACAGGAACTGCCGTGCTGTACTTTAGATGCATGGGTTTGCAGGCAGTGAGCTGTGACACTTCTGCTCCCCTTGTTCGTTTCTGCTCCTTACGCATGTTGTCTCTCAAATTTGGGCCATTTGTTGTGCTGTTTCTTAATGATAAGTAGAAGAGTCCCACTATGTTTGTGAACTATTGTACTGCATCTAATTTGTCACTTGTTTCTGTTTCTTTGTGTTTGGGGTCCCTTCCAGAAGGCCTCTCTTCTCTGTATTTGAAAAGATGTTGGTGCTGTTCAACCCAATCCTGATTTAGACATGTCACTACTACCACAGTGTATTAATATAATTGTAATAATTTGAATAAATGTATTGGGTTTGCATGGCAAGATTTTGGTAGCGGGGGGGCTTGGAGGTGGCTAGACATGTCACTACTACCACAGTGTATTAATATAATTGTAATAATTTGAATAAATGTATTGGGTTTGCATGGCAAGATTTTGGTAGCGGGGGGGCTATGGAGGTGGCTTCTGTGAGAAGATGCCATGAGCTTCCTCCATGTCTGACAGCAAGTTCCAGATGGCTCCAGGATGGACCTGCTACTGGCCAAGGCTGAGCCAAACAGTGGCATTGGTAGCGCCTGCATGATAGCATATTTAAGAAGGGGTAAAAACTGCTGCGCAACAGCAGCTGGGAGAGAGGAGTGAGAATATGTGAGAGAAACAACTCTGCAGACACCAAGGTCAGTGAAGAAGGAGGCGGAGGAGGTGCTCCAGGCACCGCAGCAGAGATTCCCCTGCAGCCCATGGTGAAGACCATGGTGAGGCAGGCTGTCCCGCTGCAGCCCATGGAAGTTAATGGTGGAGCAGATATCCACCTGCAGCCTGTGGAGGACCCCACGCCGGAGTAGGTGGATGCGCCCGAAGGAGGCTGTGACCACGTGGAGGGCCCACGCTGGAGCATGCTCCTGGCAGGACCTCTGGACCTGTGGAGAGAGGAGCCCAGCAACCCCCATGCCCCTTCCCCCTGCACCACTCGGGGGGAGGAAGTAGAGAAAGTGGGAGTGAATTTGGGCCGAGGAAGGAGGGTTGGGGGGGAAGGTGTTTAAAGATTGTTCTTATTTCTCTACTCTCTACTCTGATTTAGATTGGCAATAAATTAAATTATTTTCCAAGTGTGTTTTGCCCGTGATAGTAATCGCCGAGTGATCTCCCTGTCCTTATCTCAACCCACAAGCCTTGTCACAGTTGATTTAGATTGGCAATAAATTAAATTATTTTCCCCAAGTTAAGTCTGTTTTGCCCGTGATAGTAATCGCCGAGTGATCTCCCTGTCCTTATCTCAACCCACAAGCCTTTTGTCACAGTTTCTCTCCCCTGTCCAGTTGAGGAGGGGGAGTGATAGAGCGGCTTGGTGGACACATGGCAGCCAGCCAAGGTCAACCCACCACAATAAATTAATCGATATTATTTGTTATTAATAAAATACAATTGTTTTTACTGAGTTCATGCTGGTTTCAGTTTATAATGTGTAGGATTTATTAGTGAAATTGATTTCAGAAGTATGCCACTCCCTTCCCTGATGCCTGTGTCTGGTCTGCTAGATTTGTCACATTACAACAATACAAACCAGTACGCAGAGGGCTATTTATAAAGTCTCAAAGCACTATGCCAGCAAACTTAAAATTAACCGTGAGCAACTAATTAACAATTATACAACTTGAAAGAAGTGCTAATTAAAAAGTTTTTAAGAGATGAGTTTTCAGTTGAAATACAAAATTAGCCAGAGACTTAGTGCCTGAAATAGAAATTTGGACTGATTAGCAGAAATGCAAAAAGCACTAGCTGTGTAAGAAATGAATTTTTAATTTTCTCTTCAGGTAAGTCTCTGCCAATCTTTAGGATCAGAAGAAGATAAACTTTTGGATAGAAAGTATAAATCAAACTATTTTTCAGTGTTGGTGTTTCAGTCTTACACCTGTTTGCGGTGTGTTCAATCACGGAAGTTGGAGATTTTGGCAGAGAGAGCATGGCTCTCTGCATCTCTGATGATTTCTGTGCTACTGAGTTCAAAATGCCTGCCTTATTCCAAGAACACAAAATGAGGTAAGAAACAACAGGGTAGAAGTTGTCTGGAAGACTTGGAGTTGCTTGTTTAAAGGTACTCAAGTCTGGTAACTGGGGGAGCTTTGTGTGTTGTGAGGTTTTTCTCCTCTTTGCCATTATGTCCTGTTCTTCTATGGAATGTCAGGAATGGGAATCCAGTGGCTTCAGAAGTGGTTTAGATGCTGCATTTTTACAAGACAAAGTGGTGAAAGGTGCATAAATGGAGTAAAAGCATTAAGAACCGATCTACCTGCAGACTCTTTGAAAACATCTTTTGAAATTGCCTGGTTTTATGCATTGTGTCTTGTATATGAGTATGTGTAGGGTGATGGAGAAGGAATGAGGTTATTTTGATAGTGCAGAGTAATGTCTGCGTGTTAATTCAGCAGCTAAGTACTTTGCTTAGCTGTGTTTGCGCCTGAGTTAATGATGGGTGCTTTTTCCTTAAACATGAATCATTGTCAAACCCTGCTTCTTACCGCCAAGTATATCTCTAGGATGACCTCATTTTTGAAATGTTATTTTTGATAGTCTGTCTCTTTTCTGGAAATCATACTGTTTTAGGAGTATACTTGGCAATCTAAAGGAAGTAATGAGGCCTCCTGTGGAGTGGGAAAGCTGAATTCCACTGAGCATTACACTAGAGATCTGGGTTCGGTGCTACCTTGCACATACATGAGGTGAGTCATCACAGCAGATAAGGTTGCACAAAAAAGGCACAGTTCACCACATAAAAAATTAAAGAAAGCCCAAACCATGCCAGCCTTGAAATAATAGAAGTCATGAATAATCCTGAAGGCAGTCTTGCACCTTGCTCCTGGCTGTTCATATGCTGTACTCCAACCACGCTTTAAAATTACTATTGCAGAACCATTTCATCTTGGCTCAATAAACACTAATAGGTTTGACAATAATAAAGTTTATTTAATAGTACTGGAATGGGTTGCATATTTTGTTTTTTCCTGTTATGAAATGAAAGAGGTTGGAAGAGAATCTACATGCCACTTAAATATCTTTCTTTGTGTGTTGGGAATTGATGCTGTCATAAATCTGTGCATTTTCAGATGATGATGTAGTCTATAGATCTCAAAATTTGGGAGATTTTATGCAAAGCCTCTAAAATTCAGGTGGATTTTACTGTGAATATGCATATGCTCATAACTTAATTCAAATAGGCATTAATGGGAAAAGCCTTTGTATGGACCTGTAAGGTTTGTTCTTTATTAGTTTACACTATACTTAGGGGCACTTATACTATACTTAAGCACTGTGCTGAAAACCTGTTATGTCTTTAAGGGTTAGCATTGTGTAAGATTATATTTTCAGAACTGTGTAAATATTATTGCCATATAAAGTGAGTTTTTATTCATGCTTGCCAATAGTTACTGTAAAAGATAGGCTCCAGTTATCCTCAGGATTAGAATTGCTGCAGTTTGGAGATGTAGATGGTTTCTAATTGTAGCAGCATTGGAATGTGAATGGTCTCTGACTCACTAATAATTTTCTTCAAAGCTGCAGCCCATCCTATGAAGGAATGTGAAATCGTATCAGCGATTACAATCTGCACTACTTACATTAACTACTTAGAATAATGGAGACTGGCTCATGCCAAACATAAAAGTGCAATGATTGCAGTGAAACTGTATTATAATGGTACATTGAGTTTCATTAAGAGGCATTTTCATCATACAGCATAGCTGATTCAGAGCAAAGATGTCATTCAAGTATTTCAGTCCAATATGCCTTTGCTCACCGTTACTAACGCCATGCATTGATGAACAGAAATTATGATAAAGGTAGCATTTTCTTTGAAGCTACTTAAGGCTGATTTTTTTAAGTGTACAAACAAGATATATATTTCATAAACAGGAATAGCAACTGGCATATGTTGACTGATTATTTAACTTTCCTCTTTTATTTTAAACAGCTTAAATTAGATGAATCTTAAACAGATTTAAAGTTAGGCCACTATTTTTCTCAGGAAAAATCATGAACTTATGTGTTAGCCATGTCTTAGGCTTTTGGCATGATCATGGTCTGTTGTTGAATTTCTTACTTTTTTTCTTTGCAAGATCCATCATTTTAAGTATTTGGAAGACTTATGGACTACATTGATAGTATATCATGGTTTAAATGGATTCTGTGCAGTTCCATCTTCAGCTGCTGTGACCTCATTCCCTCTTTATGCTAGCTGGTTGCCGCAGCAGTGCTTTTGGCAGTTCTTTCTGTATATTTCTTTCTGTAGTTTATCATGAAAAACCAAATGATCCAGCAGAGAGGTTCCCCCTATGTATAAAAATTCTGGAGGGGAAAACAGAGTACACTAAATCAATAACAAAATAACTCTTTTTTTAAAAAGGAGTGCCCATCCATCATCATGTCAAGTCAATTCTGATTAATAAACATAAGAGTATGAAAAGATCGCCAAGTGCCGCTGTCTGTAAGAGCAGATGTAAGATGACCTTAATCATTAGCTCCCTGAGAACCACCTACATGCTTGATTGAAGCTTCAGTCTCTCAGTAGTGGGCAGATTGTAATCCACGCATTTAAAGTTAGTGTGTTTCAGACAATACCTGTGCCTCTAGTCATCGACACACTCAAAAATACAGGTTATGTAAAGTGAAAAGTATTCCTCTCAGAAATACTAATTCTGGTGGATAGCCTGTTGTCACGTAAAGTGGTTACTTCTGACAAAGAACTTTTAGATAAGCCTGGTTCCTGTAGTTATGATGATGATGTGGATCGCGGTGGATGGAAAGAACTGGCATAAAGCTATGGAAATCGATAGAGTGCAGCCAATTAGGAGTTAAAGCATCTCCTAACCTGGGGGAGAGATGACAAGAAGTAGGACTGGGCTTTTTAGGATAAGAAGACTGAATTAGAAAGGAAGCCTAGAAGGAATCTTGCTGTTCTATACACAGAAGTGATTTTTTTGTTATGTAGCTGAAATTATTAAAACAATTTGAAAACAGTTTAAAGCTCCTTAAGGGAAATGATTGGGGATTTCTTTTCCTCTTGCTTTAACTTTGGTTAAAATATATTTTCCCAGAAGCATTAGTATTCTTTCTAGGGCTTCTTACTGTTTAGGCAGGTCTGTTACTGTCCGTTTTCTGCTGCCTCTTGGAAAATTGTTTTCCCATCTCTTCAGTTGACTCATTTGAACAATAGTTCAATGCCCTAATGCAATGAAAGACAAGCTTTCAATTAATTCTGGGGCACTTCTGCTGTTTTCTTACTTTAAGGACTAAATTGCAGCAAGAATGCAAAAAGGGTATCTAATTTAAGCACGTTTGGGGGTAGAGAGAGGGTAAATACAGTGAAGACTTGCTGGCTATTGCCACCCGGTCACAAAAATATCAAAGGAGGCAATTGTCTTTGAAAATGACCTAGGTGAACAAATAAGAGGGGGAAGGGCACAAGGAGGAAGACCATGTGAATAGGTGTACTGCTAGGAGCATAAGATACGCCTCCAGAGTGTTGGTTTTTAAAAATAAGGTATTATGTGCAATCTGGTGTATTCCAAAAGAAAATGAAAAGTCTGGTCACAAGTGTTTTCCTACGACCCAAGGATAAATCCTGGAGGGGGAACAGTATGGCTGTTGCTTACGGATACCTTCTCACATTTTGCAGCGGGGTGGTGGAACAATGGGCTCCTTCCTGAGCAGGGCTGAAAGAAATTGCTTCATAGCTGGGAAAAGAAGGCTGGAAAACTTAAAAAGTAGGTGGAATAAAATACGAGGCAGCTGCATCAGCAATATTGCCCTAGCAATGGCTAATTCTGTGCCTTGCTGTTTCTTTGAAATGTCCTCTGCTGGACAGTCATAAATGTTCTGACACCTGCGGCACGTTTTCCTCCTTGGCTCTTGACAAAGTTCAAAATATGAATACTAAAACACAAGCTAAAACAAACCAAGGTAACAAGGCTGTGGCTAAGTGTCATTTTAAGACATTGGCTAAGGGGTTTTTTTCCTTTATAGCCCACATGAAAGTTGTCTAAAAATTCTCTTTGGCCCGGTTATAGCGAAATAGCTTCAGCACTGGAAGGCTGGCTGGAATCTCATCTCACTGGTGCTGTGCTAATGATCGTACTTCCTCTGGTTCAGTGCCATTGCTGTGGATGACATTAGTTAAGGTATCGTCAAAGCTTGGTCATTTACTATTACTAGAGTAATAATATGTATCTATTACTAGATACATATTAATTAGTTATTGGGCGGCATCCTGTCATTGATTTGTTAAAATTACGGGACTCATACCTGTAAAATACCTTGCACTCAGAGCACGTATTCAAACTTTAAACCAGATGTACGATCCTTTTAGTAAATAAATGCCTCTTGTATTAAGCTGCATCCGTCCCACTGACAACATTTGTGAAGCAGTGTAATGTAGCAAATCATATCCAACATAAACAGATGAAATGCATCATAAATGAAACAGGATGCATCTGGAAAATGGTGTAATGAAAGTAATTGTATGATTTCAGCAGATTGGGTATTTCTAATTAGCCCTGAATAGTTCATTTTCATGGATAAGTATATATCCGCGTAATTAAATGTGTAGTGCTTTCATGATAGTTCATGATCGGTGCTCTTTCCTTTTATTGCCAGCAGATGTCTCTCTTGAATATTGCATAGCGTGACAATTGATAATCTTAACTCTGATTTAAGGTCCGTGTGTAGGCTGTACAGCTGTTAAGTACCTCATTCTAGCTGGTTCCTAATTAACTGAAATTCTCTTCCGCTCTGTGCAGCAATGTGGCTTTGCACACAGACATCTAGAAATATATGGAGTTAACGGTAACCAAGAATGAATATGCACAAATGTCATCCAAATGTGCTTCGGTTCCATAAAAAATAATAAAGGAATGATGCACTGCAGGAAAGACAATTTGAAAAATACCTCATTTGATTTTGCTGGTGAAGAATAGTACAAAAAAGTGAGGGCTCAGACAAGGCTTGAATAATCTAGAAGAAAAAAATCTCTTGCCTAAAGCTTAGAGAAAACATCTTTGGTATAATCAGGAAATTACTCAAGTGTCATTTTAGATCCTATTCCCCAATTCACATTCTGAGCTGAAACAAGAAAGTACTCTAAGTAGGGGTGGCAAATAGGTAGTATAACCTTTTTTATTTTACCCTCACTAATACCGAAGTAAGATTTTGAATGAGAAGGTGGAATTTGAGGGGAATTTTGAGCAGGGTGGAATTTGAGTTCAGTCCAGTGTACAGGGATGGGAAAGCCTTACGGGGGCAGCTGCTGCTGTAAGGAACAAACTGGTGGAATTTTTGGGGCAGAAAACTGAATGTTGATGAGATGTTGGAAAGATGAAAGCAAGGCTTAAGTTGTCTTGTTATCAGTAGAGGGATGGGTCAAAGATGTAATGTGGTTGAAATACCAGCTGCTGTGTTAGGTGGCAGAAATTTAGACATGCTAAAAATGAACAGGTACATACTATAGAAGTCCACAGAGAAAGAGAGAGAAGTCACAGTGGAGGTTCACTCGTTATGGAATAGAGTTTGGCAAGTAAATGTGGAAATTAGTGTATGTTGCAGAATAAGTTGTCTGAAAATAAGGTTTAAACCAGACATAGATTCACCAGGGATTTTCTCTGTATTAGCACAGCCTGGTGCTTCAGCCTGCTTCTTAGATAAAGGCTCGCAAGAAGGGTAAGAAACTTCAGAAACGGAAAGGGTTATTGAGTAGTGAAAATGGGCTAATGGAAAGGTTCCAATTTTAACATGCCGAATGTAGATGGAGGTGGTGTGTTCGAGCAAGCGTGTGCAGCATTAGCATGCGCTTAAAAATACATGTCACTGTGCAAATATATCAGTAAGTGGGGGGGGTGGGGGGGGGGGCTGTGAGGGCAGAGATTAATTTGTCTAACAGTCGAGCCAAGTTGTTTTCCCCACTGAATACTCTTCAGGTGCAACATGAGTGGAGTGCTAGAGTGGAGGATCTTGTCTGCTACCTAACATTAGTGTTTAGTGTAGCAGGATTTTATTTATTAAAATATACGCTTCTGAAAAATCAGTTAGAAATGAAGTCTGATAGAATTTCTA
This sequence comes from Aptenodytes forsteri, assembly GCF_000699145.1. NCBI lineage: Eukaryota > Metazoa > Chordata > Aves > Sphenisciformes > Spheniscidae > Aptenodytes > Aptenodytes forsteri. The sequence continues at coordinate 9,920,962 of NW_008796218.1, read as the reverse complement.
AAGAAACCTGCTGTGTATTTTTAAAGTGTTTTTTAATACAAACCCTTTAGGAAACTGTGACACATCTCCAAAATGATAGATACTTCAGAAGTGCACTGCTAGAAATAAATTCTTTTATTGTGTTTTGTATTACTTTTCAAGTTCTTTTAGTTTCTTTTATGAAAAGCTATTTCTCTTTCGCTGTGAGAGTGTTTCTGTGGGAAATATGTATCTGATATCAACAGATTCCACATAGGGTTGTTTCAGGGATATGTGTAGTTTCTGAGGGCACAACTTCCATTGTAAGGAAAATGAAAGTTCTCCTTTTTTAATGAACCACCCAATGTAAGAACAAAGAGGCCCTTGATAACTTTGCAACAAAGAAAAGGGAAGAGAGTCTTATTCCAAGCCTGTAAGCAGCAATTTTATGAGTGTGGAATTCTAGATATGCAGAAGGAAGAAAAATACCTGGATGGCAAATTACCTTTAAAATGAATGCAAAATGGGTGTCCGTTTTCCTAGCTGGCTTTGCAAATGTCAGCTGTGGAGTTTTCCTTACAAATCTAACCTTTAAGAGAGGTTGCTTAGGGCTGCTGTCCTGCCACATCCTGCTGCTCTGCATATATTCCAGGAAATAGTGGAACATCTCTCTCTAGATTAACATAAATTAATTTGTTGGAAGCTGTATTTCTGCACAGCTGGTCAGACCTTACTCCACTTGTGTGTATGTATATAGTGAATATTGCACGAAATACTGACTGGGTTTTGCTGATAGGAAAGGATAAATAATTGCTGATAAGGAGTTTGGTTAAATTGCTGATCATAACATTAACGTTGATTTACTGAATTACCGTGCTTTACTGGGGAGGGATTGGAAAGTGCTGCAGGGAGAAACTTCTCCTTGCTTTCACCATGTACTGTGGAAATCCAAGTCATTTGACTTTAAGTAGTAACCTGTCTCTGGAGTTAAGGCAAGAGAATAAGGACACTTCAGTCATGACATCCCTGTTGTTTCAACCTTGCCCCAATCTCCTATCGTTTTTCCCTCTCTGAATAGAAGTAATATAGATCAACACATGTTCTTTACTGCCGTGGATTTTAAGACACAGGAGGTGATGTCTGGGCTTTAAAAGATGGATGGTCAATTAGTTTATGACTGTTAACAGCACTGCAGTTTGCAAAGATGGAGAAGATGTTAATCAAATAACGCTCAGCATCTCTGCTGGTTGCCTCTAATTGGCAAAAGGAATTTTTTTGCTTTTATATAGTGCTGCACAACAGGTACTGCACATAAATCTTTTGTTTCATCTTCTGATGCATTCAGTATTGGACGCAGCAAAGGTTTGATCTGATGCACACACTTGTTACTCTGTGCACCCTGCTCTGAGCTGGCAATTAGACAATGTGGCCTTTGGTGGCCTCTTCCCACCTAAATTGGTCTGTGAGTGTACTCTATGATAAGAAACAACTTTCTGTACCATTTCTATTGATGACAACTATGCAAACAGGTTATGCAACGTTGGTAGTCCTTTGCTACTTCATTTGTTAACAAATTAAAATTAAAAAACAACTTGGATAATCAGTCCAAATATTCTATTACATGGACCTTTTGAAGTGAATGAGAATATTTTTATTGGCGGCAATAAGAGTTAGGTCAGACTTTTATATATGAATTTTCACTTACTGTAAACATGGTAAAATTATCTTAATTTTTATGTAATTACACTCTCTAAAAAAATCCTTTTCTAGAATTACCTTTTTCTAGGAGAAAAAAACCCTGCTGGAATATAGTCTAAAAACTCCATATAATGTGAAATGTCTAATAAAATCAGTTTTAAAAGCTACTTAAGATAGTTTAAGTTATGAATACTGATTGATATAAGAAATCAGTATGGTTTTGACCATATGAGATTTTGTTTTCCTTTTATATTTCATTTATAAAGTTAAAGTAGGTATGCATTTGGGTATAGACACTTTCTTTATTATTTTTAAGACCACAATATATTTTTTGGTTTTAGCATTGCAGAAAAATATCAAGTTAAAATAAGCCTCATTTAAAAAGCCTTGTAGTATTATTTATATAAACGGTGTCATTAGAAAGACAAAAATAATTTTTTTAATGTTTTGTCAAATCTATTATGTAGTATCTAAAATTTGCCTTTGAATTATTTGATAATCTGATTCCTAAATGATACTAGAAGCGTGATACAAAACAAGAGCCAGGAAATTCCAAACTAAGGATGACATTATTCAAGGTTTCATTCACATTAAGATGAATCAGTGAACATTATTTCTTTGACCTTCATTGTTCTGTGTTCTATGGCTAATATATTATTTTAATATGATTTTTGTCAGTATTTATGAACTTCATGGGATACTGTATTCCAGTAACTATTGCCTTAATACTTCTGCGAAATTTAATAAGTATATACTGCAGTCACAATTTATCCTGGTTCATAATTATTAATCTGAACTTTCTTTGTCATTTTAGGCTAACATACCCAAAGCTTCTTGTTAGAAACATTTTTTTAAGGTGACTATGAAAATTGATTTGGTAATTGAAAAATTATTGAAATAAACACAATTGCTCGTGGTGCTTGAATATACAATTAATGCAATACTTAGAATTTACAGCTATTATGAAGTTCAAAGCAAACAGGCTGGTTATTTTTGTAGTTATAATTAGATATTCTACAGGGAAACATATTTTAAGCTTGTTGCTTCTCATATGAAAGAACATAGCAGTTGTAATGAAGTCTTTCCAGGAAAAAAGAAATCTGTGTCGTTAATGTTGTGTTTTCCCTTCTGGGAATATCCAGTCCACAGCAAAAGTCACGTGCATGTTTGAAAACGTTAAAGGAAAGCTGAAGAAGTAGCGGGAGCTGTGTGTTTTGAAGGTATGTGGATGGGAGATGGCTCTGTCTGTTTGCTTCATCTGTTCCTTCAGGCAGAGGCTGGATGAGAAAGAGCTACCCAAGATAAGAAGTAATCTTGCTTTTTCAAAACAGCAGTAAGACATGATAGGAATAGCCTTGCAATATAGGAATTTTGATTCAGATTTGGAGCTGCTTCTGCTTTATTGTAAGATGCTCCTGAACATCTAGAGATGAGCAGGGGCTCTGTTTTCTCATATGCCATTGTTGGGCTGCTATAGGCTTCTTGGACCAGTTTTGCTGCAGCTACCCTTTGTCACAGCAAAATTTTACTTCTGTTGTGCTTGGGAATACTACGTTTAGAGATGACTTTAAATCTTCAGTTATAAGCAATACAAGTTTCTGTCTCTTTGTTGCTTCATATACGTTGCAGTTAGTTTGTAGTGGTTGTGCTGACTCTCAGGTTGTTGCCAGATGCAATTTAAGCAGTTACGTTTTTTTGAGTATTATTAATGTGAGGAGCCATTTGTCTTTTTTTACTGCAATTAGGATCAAATGAGGCAATTGAATTCAGCAGCACAATGTATGGAGGAAACCTAATACTGCTCTGTTTTGATGTGACATAAGCGTATTTCATTTGAAAATCAATTGTTAAAACGTGTTAAATTTTCAAGAGCAGAGCCAAGGCCCATCCCTCTCACAGTACAGTTACCTTGGCTTCTTGCCTGGCGAGAGCTGGAATCTATAGTCATTTCACAGTACGTCAGGTTACTAAATCAGAATTTAACCTAATAGGAATTTACAAGAATCAAAAGCAAAGGATGGGACGGCATCAGCTACCGCTTCACATCTGAAAAACACTGCGTGTAAATCTGCAGAAAAAGATGAAAAAATCTGAAAGAGACTAAATTCCTGCCCTGTGCTACATATTCTCCCTTTCACTCTATGGCAGCCTGTGCACACACTGTTGTTTCAGCTGAATGGAAATAATGTACGTCAGGATACAGAATACAGCCATTGTCATCGAAGATCCTCCTGTCCTTCAAGCATGGCTCATTTCTTCCTGCGGAGAACTGAGCTCCGATTGACATCCTGAGGAGTATTGTATCCACTGTGCTGTGGACCACAGATGCCTTTTGTGTGCTTTCCTAGGCCGTGACCTCCAGGGTCACGGAGTCCTTGCACGTCTGGTAGTGGGTCCACATGCAGCACTGGGGGCTGAAATGCTGTCCAAGTGTTGGGAATGATCTGCAACCTTTCTTGGTCCGACTTCCTTCCCAAACAGCATTTCTTACAGACTCATTGGGATCTGAGGCCACTCCATTTGCGTTTTGTGAGGATCACCTTGGATTTAAGGAGGATGCATGCCTTTATTTACCAGCTCATTTTCAGGAAGGGGCTGCTAGTCTGTCGTGATGGGAGACCCGTTTTCTGTTTTCAGCCTGCTTTGCAGTATGATTCACCCCTTGCACAGGGAGTGTCTCTGATTCATGGTGGAAGAGTCTGGTAAGCGTGGAGAGTAACCCCATCTCATCTCCCTGCAGTTTTTGTTTCTGTCCAGCAGTGCTATCCTAGTCTCTCCTTGCTAAAGTTTATCTTTCCCTAGAGAGCTTTCGGGTGCCAAGGAAGCTCCTAAAAAACTGACTCCAGCTGAGCGCAGTAAGGTTTATGAGCTGTGCTGGAACACATGAAATTACGCACCTACCGAATTTTCCGTTCCAACTTTCCATGGATGATGTACGATAGTAATGTCAGAATAGTGCGTCACTGGCTTAAAGTCCTGCGTGTGTTTTGGAACAAGTAACTCGGCACAGCCCAGTAGACAAACTGGCTCCCAACTGGGAGGTCCAGTGCCCCTGGCATGGCCCAATTTGCTGTGTAGATGCACCCAAGGTGGTGGAATTGCCTCTCTTTCCAGCTGACAAGACATAGTCCGGAGGCTTAATCCAATGATTTATTTAATACAATTGGATGAAATTTTACAACAAATGCTTGAAAAAAAATTTGGAAGATCTAATCCTGTAGACATTAAAGAAGGTATTTTCTTCTAGTTCAGTGAAAGGTTTGCAAGCCAGCTTGGTTAACTTCTGTCTGGGCTTGAGACTGTAACCAGGGTTTTGCATGATTAAAGTCTTTTTAACTAGCATTTCTTGTTCTAATGTTTAACTTATTCTCCACTTTTGAGAACTTACTGTGTTTTTTCCCTGCTCGTCTTTAATCTGGGTTTCCATAAATTATTTCTAGATTATACTCTTGCGCTGTAAGAGGTGTCCTCAAATTTGTGTGTTAATTTATAAGATACCACCCACTGAGAGTGTTTTCTGCTGAATCAGAACTCTTTTTTAATACGAGAGACTAAAAACTTCAAATGAAGCTCTTATGAAAGGACAGCTATAAAATAAGGATTTTTTTTTTTAAAAGAGATTAATTATTTCCCCTGTCTTCTGCTATCAAAATGCGCAGTGCCTCATTTCCAAAATACAGAGTTTGCAGTCTCTAGTACTTCATAACAACTGCAGGTCCCGAAAGATCAATAATAAACAAACATTTATAGTCGATGCTGACAGTTTCATTTTTAGAAGGAACTCTTTTGAGTGTAGAGAATGAATCTCTGCTGTTTAATTTAATATTTATTGTCTAACTGCCTGTCTCCCTTTGCTTTGGTGATGCTAAGAACAATGAGGTTTACTGATATTCTTGTCTTTTCCTCTGCTTCTTGATGCTTTTGAAGTATCAAAATATGGAAGGTGGGCACTGGGCTGTGTTAGAGACGCATTGGTTGTTACAGGCAGGTTTATTTTCATTAGCCTAAACTCAAGTGACGTAGGGTGAGGAAGGGCACATACCCTGAGAATCTTTTTGTTCTGAACAGTGGAAATGCTAATAAATTGTAAGCGTGAGGTAAACCTCTTTGTGGAGCTTTACCAAATGGGCGTTTTTTCTTACAGTGTTCGCAGTAGCGGCTGTAACATAGATATTTATTGCATGGAAGCGCTTGCCGTTTCAGGGCACAGAGCTACTAGTGTACTCTGTATTTGCCTTATGGACTAGTGCCAGTGTCACAGTTTAGTTACAGTGTGGTGGTAAAAGTCCAACATGTAACGGTGCCCGGTCTTCTTTAAGAGGCAATGTAGTCCACTGAATGGAGTCTGCAGATCGAGTCTGCTTCAGGCTTTGCTAATGATATAGGAGACAAATCACCTTATGTATTTCCTTCTCCGTTTGCTAATTTGTCTGTTCAGATTGGCAGTTCTTCTAGTCTGTGTGTTTGTGCAGTGTCTAGCACAACTTGACTTTGATATCAGAGTAGGACCATAGTATTTATTATTGCTAACTGTAATACCATGTTCAAGAATATAATGTATAAGAATCAAATAAATTTTTAACTCTTGTTTAAAGATCCTGTTTTATTTCCTCTCAGATAGGCAAACATTTCAAGGCATTTAATATTATGTGTTATTAAAAATTCCAGGGCGCAGAATTACCATCATCCACTTAATGACTCTAGAATTATCTAAAAATAAGTGAATTCTTAAAAATAAGTGAATTCTTAAAAAAAGGTGAAATGGATGTTTGTTGAAACATAAATTTAGTAAAGAGTGGACTGTTGCAATACTGATGATGTAGCTCTAGATGTACAATTGTTAGGACTTTATCAAAATGTACAATTTATATGGGTTCTTTCTAATAGAGATATTGAATTATTAATTTTGAAGCAGGTCTCTGCCAAATTAAAAGATGAAACAACAATTTTATTTGGTGCCAAGATTAGTTACTTAAACCAATTATGAATATGTTTCCATGACTTTAGCTGTTTGAAGTCATTGCTAGAAAAGTGTTCTTCATTTCAAAGACACAAGAGATTAATGGTCTTTCTGGGCATGTACTGCACTCGTATGTATTAAGAGCTACATTTGAATATGGAGATTGGAGCCCATATTGTTTGCATACCCTAAAGGATATATAATAATTGTTGCCCTGTGTGTAAATGACCCAGGGGATTAATGGTTGTCTATGAAGACTTTCAATTTTAGAATCTAGCCTCTTCACTGATGCTATGGTGAATAATGCTTTAGAAACGCTTAAAATAGAGTCAAGAGCTGAAAATTATTTTTCTTTCCAGTTATCTGTATGAAATGAATTGTGAGTCATCCTTGCTGTCATGTGATCATAGACACTTAGGCCCCAGGAATGAGTAATTATTGCACCTGTTCTAGCAGGTACCATCTAGAAAACCAAAGGATCATAGGATTTATACTGTTTTATTACCTAGATTTCTTGCTCATTTCTGAAGCATGCTGATGGAGCTGTACCAAAAAGGTGGGATGAAATGCTTCATTATGCCATTTACTTTACTGGAGGTAGGATTTGAACTTTGGATTTTGAGGAAGGTATTAAATATTATTTATAAAAACGTTATTTTTCTTCAGCTCATGCCATCAACTCTTCTTTCTACTGCTTCATTTGTAATTCATATTTGTGTGTTATAATATTAAGCATAGAATGTAATAAGAAATATTTCAAAAGGCAACAGCAGAGAACAATCAAAAAATTAACAGACAATTAGTGGCAGAAGCAATGCAGAAAGTGGAATAATTATCCCAGGTATCTTGGAAAAGATCAGAGAATTCTCTCATCCTTTCAGGGTGGTATTTATAGACTTTCTCTGACTTATAGTACGCATGATACTGTCTGTTTTTTTCTTCCTTTTTTCAGTTCATCCGAAAACCTTTTTTTCCAGGAAGGAACAAATTTCAAGTAAAACATGACTTTGTACCCTTTCACTATAGAGGATTAACAGGTTTGGTGGATTCCTAGTATTCTCCCTGGGAAATAAGCCTAGGTCACATATTTCTGGTTTTTGAGGGAGCTTTTCAATCTGCTGGACAAGAAGGTCGGTCTATGAAATTTTAGAAATGACAGAATGGCTGGGGCCAGGACAATACCTTCAAAACCTTTTATTGTCCTAGTCACATTCACATTGATGTTTGCAATTAGTTTGTGATAGGGAGAGTATAAAACTGGCTCAAACAGTGTGCCAAATCCAAAAATGCCTGCATTAAAAACGGAGTTCATTAGTTTTATTGAATATTGATTCAGAAATTTTTATTCTGATTACTCAGTTATTAAATTTTTCAGTCAAGATGGTCAAAAAGGAGGAAGAGGTGTAGGTGTAGCAAACCTTTTCCCCTACGGTATGCATTCCCCTCACCTTTTCTCTCTCTCTGTATTGGAGACAAGGTCTCTGTAGGTTTCAAATTTTGTATTACTGTCTTTTTTTTTTTTTTTAATTTTTTTGGACCATAATAGTATGTAGCAGGCCTGATTATGGATAGTGCTAAGTACTGTACAAACATACATGAAAAAGCCAGTTCTTTCTCAAAAAAACTTTGTCCTAGTGGTTATCACTTGTGTGACAATTATTACTTTATTACACGTACTCTGCCATGAGTTATTTTTTTCTGTTGTGTTAGAGCTCACTGCTCTGAACCAGAATAATTTTGTATATTCCACATAATTTATTCATACCCCAGCACATTATTAATAATTATCATAATCTGCATTACAGTAATGCCAAGAATTATCAGTCGTAGGCCAGAAAGATGTTGTGCTCAGTGCTGTTAAACCACATCACGAAAGCAATCCCAGGCAAGACAAGGTTTTCATGTAAAATCTTTATAGTTGAACGGATAATGGGTAGAACTGTGAGCCAGTAATTCTTGTTTTCTAATTCTGCTTCTACCACTGATTCGCTGGATGGTTGGTGCCAGTGTAGTTACTGCTGAGCCAGACACAAGTTTGCCAATATCTGTATGTGTCTGTTTTCCTTGACATAAAATGGATTAATTCCCTGCCACATCTGGATGGAGAAGGGTGGCAAATAATGCATTATATGTATAAGATGGCTTTGCCGCGAGCTTGTTGGAAGGCAGAATGATACAGAAATTTAGGCTGGGGGGTTCAAGCAAGAGGTCATCACCTCATCCATCAGGACCCCGAGGTTATTTTCTGCAGAGCTGCTGCCCAGTCCCTTCTCTGTAGGGATTCACAGGGTTGGTCCATCCCACATTCAGGGCTTTGCATCTGTCTTTTTTGGACTTCATGAAGTTTTTGATGGTCTTACCTCCAGCTTTTTGAGTTCTCTCTGAATGGTATCCCCGCCCTCCAACTCCCCCTGCTTTGGTGTTATTTGCAAGCTTGTAGAGAGCACAGTCCATCCTATCAACCACATGTAGGTGTGAAAGCCCATCTCCTCTCTCAGCATGGGTAAGGCTCCTTCCCAGAAGTAATGTAAACATGTTACTCCAAACACTTAGAAGTTATGAAAATTAATAGAAACCCTACACACATTTGTACAGATTCCATACGTTCATTCTTTTTATTCCAGCATTTTGGAGTCGGCAGGTCTAATTTAAGGATGGGAGACAGCCCCAGCCCACAGGTTTGGATTGGAGCTGGGCTGCAGCATTTGCGTGTGGGCATCTAGTCTGTTTAAAGCTGACCATCCTCTGAAAGAGCTTAAGTGACAAAATGCAACCTGTTACAGTAGGTAACAAGAGCTTGAGGGGTACGAAATGACCCCACAGGGAGTATTTCATTTAAGAAATGCTGCTACCAGCCATAGCACTGTGGAGTCCCTGATGGTTTGCACTGGCCGCAGGCTGGTGCAATTTGTTCCTGTAAGAGTGAAGGGTGATTTTACAGAGGGAGAGCAGCTTACTTCACCTTGCTAGGAGCCTAGCTACAGCAGTCCAAAGGTGATTTACCCCTGGTTACAAAGTGAAAAACATCAGAGCTCTCAGTAGTAGCCCTTTGCTCTAATCGTTAACCATGCTAAAATAAAGTAAAAGCTTGATTTAAACCAACAAAAGCAAAGGAAATGCACAATTATATACAGCATGCCTGATCTTCCCTCCCTCCCTTGTGCTCAAATGTTGTGGATTTCTTGAAAATGTGTTTGGGAGGCAGGAGGGGAATAGGGGTGTTGTGAGGGTTGCTGTCTGTACGCAATGGGGAGAATTAGAAATCAGGTTGCTGTCTTAACTCTGCCAGTTTAAGCAAAGCCACAGGGATATTATTTTTGACATTGTGCACAGTGGATTATAATTTCAGCTCCCATTACCTCTAATGGGATCTTTGCTTGCAATCTGCCACTGCTACAGCAATGAAAATCTGTCCCTTAATGCTATTTTACTATTGCAGGTTTTTGTGTTTAATTATATTATATAATAATTTGTTGCAGCATCTACACGATTCCTTTAGGAGTGCGCTTGAAATGCTTATGAATTTTTATAAACACAAGCTGTGTATCACTTTAAGTCTCATTGCTTTTGTAAACTATTCTGCCTTAATACAGCATCATTTTTTTCTCCCTTGCTGGGTAAGCACCATCTTTTACAGTGTGGCCATTTTGAAAAGCACAAGGGTACTAATGCTGAGAAGCCCAAACCTCTCGTTACTGCATTGATGACTTGTGAGAAAACACTCAGGTGTTACAGCCTGCTCCCACTAGAGTCAAATGCAGAAGAAAACCCCAAGACACTAGTAGGTAGAAGGTTTATCTTTAGTGGTGAAATGCATTATAATTGTTATAAAATTATTGACATGAGAAAACAAATATATTGCCACATACATTTTTTTCATGGATGTGCATTCAAACTTTTACGTTAATTGGTTTACATTTTGCTGCTTTATTCTCAGACATACAAGTACATTTAACTGATCTGCAAAATGATGAAGTTGTGAGATATATCTAAAAATTACTGGGTCTGAATTTTTCACCAAGCTCTGTCCTTGTGCAGGCTGTCATCAGCTCTACAGCCCTACAAAGCTAATTTCTCAGAAAGATAAGAAATGAACATGATGGCTGTCGCTCTGTTTTCCTCCTGCAACTTTTTTTTTTTATCTTGTCTCTCTCCCTACATATACATATATATGGATTTGTATACATATGTGTAGAGAGAGATTTGTATGTCTGGAGAGAAAGCAAGATTTATTATGCTCCTTTTAATTTGCTTTGGAGGCATTGCTTACTGGGGACACAGTATGTACTGAACAGAGCATACTAATTAAGTACCAGAAGGCAGACCAACCCATTTACTTGAGACTTTGCCACAGATGCATTAATTGTTTACACATGGCTTCCCCCCCCCTTCCTTTTTGAACCGTGTACACCAAACATATACTGCCTGCCAGCAAGTTGATCAGCACTACTCTCCCACCTTGTCAAAGACAGGAAACATTCCTACTTCTTCTGGCCAGGGAGTTATTTTTCCAGCTACTTGTCTTTTTGGCAGTGACTATATAGCGCTGGGTTGATGGTTTGCACTAGGTGTCAGTTGTGCTGCGGGTACACTGTGTGTTCGAGTTGCTTCATGCTGGGGGGGGTCAGCACAAAGTTTTCTCCGTGCTACTTTTAAGGAAAAATACTCTAATTTGAGCACTGATTAAAGGAGCTCTCATTCAAATGTGTAATTTTAGCCAGGGAAGAGGTTAGTCGTGGGAATCTTCCTCTGGACCTGTATCCTGTGAGGTGGGATGTGCTGGGGTCCTTTTCTGCTTTGGGCCTCGAGGGTGCTAGAGGGGACTGCATTAAGCTAATGCACGTGTGAGATAAGGGGTGCTGGAATTTCTCGATAGCTGTACGTGGAATAACATTGCGACTACTTGCTGAAACTGGGAGCTGCGTGCAAAACTTTCATCCTTTGCCTCCCACTGGCGACACCAGCTAACACCTCCTGAAGAAGGGTGTGTGATATGCCTGTTTTATCCAGCCTTGGGAAAAACGTACAGAGGTGTATGTATACTAACGTGGAAATAACACAGTCCAGTGTATATGACCTGGAGTAACCCGGATTGATGCTTTTTTATGATCTGAATTGGTTGTTTAACTCCCTCAGCTCAACATTTACATTCATGTTTTAAAGAACTATCGAAATAACAGAAAAAAATCTAAAAGCAATGCTTCTGACAAGCAGAAGAGCAAATTTCTCGTGAAAGAATCTATTTTTGGTATGATTTCTGTCCCAGTTTAAAAGGATGGAGGGGTTTGGAGAGGATGGCTCCATCTGATTTCACTTAGTCCATCCTTATGCCTCTCTAATTGCATTGTTTTAACTAGAAGCATTTCTAATTAACAATGGAGCACTAACTCAACAGGGCACTACCTAAAGTGAACTGGGACTTTGACCGTTTGGGAGTGTTCTCAAAATAAATAAAGGACCTAACTCTGCTCTCTAGTGCCAAGTAATTAATTTCTTCCAGGGAAAGAAACAAAATAGTAAACTACCGTAGTGTGTGAGTGAGTGTGGCATGATTTGTTCCTGAATTTTAAAATTGGATAGATTTTTTTCATATATCTCCCTTCAAAGAGGAAGGCAATTGTATTTATGTAATTGAGGTAGAGATGGTCACAGCAGGTTTTGGGGGAAGTCAAGAAAGAACATGCTGCTTTACTTGCTTTACATTTATTACTTAGAACATCATAAAAAGCATTGTATTTTTCTTTTGTTTTATTTTATGTATTTGTGTCTGACAAAAACCATTGTATGTCCACATTTAAACATCCATTAAAAAAATTCTGTAAAATATTATGCTAACACATAATGACAACTGACTTCAACCATAGGAAAAAAGTCCCCTCTAAAATGCTAATAATTGAGGTGCATTTACACAGTTTCTATATATTATTTAAAGGTAATATACTGCTGTTGCACAGGCAGATGTCTGCACTACATCAATACTTCTTTATCTCTGCTTTGCTTTGAAAGTTATTTTTCTCCTTTTTCAGAAACCTACATTTCTGTGTATTTCTTACATATCTAACTTTGAAGATTTCTTTTAAAATAGCTATAAGTGACATTAATAAATCTCTGTCTTCGGGGGGTTGATACTTTTCTCAGTAGCACTCCTTTTCAATAGTTTCTCTTTGGATGTTAACCTTAAATTGCAACTTAAAGATTAAAGATATTTCAGGAATTGGCAAGAATTCTGAATCATAATGTACTGAGTGTGACATGATTTGACTTGATCACAGGCCCTGGTATTTTCAGTGTTCTCAGTAATACATAAATTATTGAAAGAAAACAAAATGAAAGGAATTGCTAGCCAGCCAAACTCAGAAAGGTAAGCAAATTAATGAATATCACAGCTTAAGGAAAGCATTTTTAATTCCCTTACAGATGACTGAAGAACTGATTTTCTGGTCTTACTTAGTCACTTGGGCTGCAGTAATCACTATGTCTAAGAGGAGCTACTGAGGATGTCTATTAAAATGATGATTTGTAATTCAGCTCTGGAATTATTGAAGCTTTGGGGAACTAAAAGACAAGATTTTTACTCAGTGAATCCACCCATTTCTAATTCCACCGTTCTCAAGAATAAGAGTAGTTACATTTAAGCACCAGAGAATAAAAAAAGTTAAATTTAAGCACCAGAGAAAATATGATTAATAATTTAAATAGTTGTTGCTTAGAGGTGAAAAAATAGAAGTAAGCACTTTGCCAGCAGAATGCGGTTTCTGGACTGCAGGAGGTGAAATGTAGACCACAGCTCTTGGTGCTCCTCTTCAGCACTAAAAACCCCCACATTTGAAGGTCTGCAAGAAGATGGGTATTTCATGAAATACGCAGTATGAGAAGAAGCATTATTGAGAAAAATAAAACAACAGGTAAGGGTAGTATATTTTAATACAACTAAATGTTTCTTGACAATTAAGGGATTGGAGGGCATAGTAGATAATTTAGTAGCTCTTTTCCAACTCAGATGTCCCTGACACTGCAGTTCCACTGTGACTAATTTGTTCGAACAAAACAACAAATGGATGAATTAATCTGAATTTGATTTTTAGTCTTTAAGATGGTTTCTTTTCTGCCTATTTTCTCCAATTAAGACATTTAAAGGAAGAAAAAGAAACACAATGCTAGAAATTATGAATTTCATTGACAGGAACCAGGAACAATAATTCATGTAAAATCAGTGTAAAGAAGGACTTCACAATTCAGTCCATTGTCTGTGAGCTTAATAGATCTATGCCCTGCATCATAAGGCATTCTAGATTGATAACAATGCATGGTAATTACTTATTAATCATAGAGAAATATTTTATGTAAGAGCTTTTCAGATGAAATTCAGTCATTCCACTGGATTAAAGACTTCTGTACAGAAGACCTATTGGCTATGGTTAATGGTTTTGATTTTCCTGTCTGTCCATTGTCAAAAAACCCTGAACTTGGGGAATCTCAACAACTGAGATGGATTTAATATTTACAAATTTTCCTTGCACAGATTTTCTTCAAATTTTGTAGTCTGCATTTATTCACCAACCACTTTCTTGGTCTTTAAATTGTGTGCTCTAGATCCCATGTAAGAATTTGATACATGGAATTAAAATAGAATGGTGTAATTTTCAGTATATAGATGGGAGACGCTTATCATGTCTCCTTTGGGATTTCAGTCCCTGGTGTAGTTTCAGTTATGCAAATAACTGATGTAGATGTGATTGACATTAATGGCAATTGCATGCGACTGACGTAGGTTGGTTGGATTTATTCTATCCTGTTGAAGCACTCTAAGTGATACCTGAGTGGTGGGATTTGCTAACTGTCCATGCTGTGTTGGCTTCGAAGCACAGCTAGGAAGGTGTAATGGATGGGAGATACTGAGAACACCCCACTGGCATGTCGAAGAAAGATTCTTTGGACTCATTCTGTTACTGCTCTTTAGGTTTTTGGGTTGCATAGGTACCTGAGTTTGTTTCTGCCTGTGGCTGCTTGAAGGTGACTGTATGGTGCACAGGACCGTGCAGCATGGCCTGCACCATCTCCCCTCCTCCAGGTCTCTGGTGCCCCTTCAAAAACATAGAGGGAAGCTACTCAGCCCTCTCCATAGCTGAACTGGTTACACACTCAGCAGCAGCAGGATGCCTGCCAGGAGGGGGATGCATCAGAGGCATCTCAGGGCAGCCCTGGCTTAGCAGGTACTGTGTAGACCTGGAGCCACATGGACTAAATCTGTCAGAAACCAGGTGCCACTAGTCATAGAATCATAGAATAGTTTGGGTTGGAAGGTACCTCTAAAGGTCATCTAGTCCAACACCCCTGCTGTGGGCAGGGACGTCTTCAAGTAGATCAGGTTTCTCAGAGCCCCGTCCAGCCTGACCTTGAATGTTTCCAGGGATGGGGCATCCACCACCTCTCTGGGCAACCTGTGCCAGTGTTTCACCACCCTCAGCGTAAAAAATTTCTTCCTTGTAGTCAATGCCAGGGTGCTGCACCTGGCCCCTGGCAACTACCGCACACACCTGCGAGTCGTGGTTACTCAAGCAAACCCTCCTTCCCTCTCCACCAAACTCTCATGCCAAGCTGAGCCAGTTCTGGCTGGCCGCTAGCCACGGCTGATGGGCAGTAGTGTCACCAGCCACTACCATTGGCTCTGCAGGAGCTGGAGTTTGTTGTAGCGGGTCACCCTGGGGAGATGTTGTGTTCACATGGGGTGCCAGATCCTTGGCAGTAACACACTTAGACGTGTACCTGGTGACTGGGGAAAAGGGGACTAACAATGAGAGAACGAAATGTTTCACAAGAGACTGCTGGGTTCAGGCAGGGATGTCCTTGGGCCTCTGAAAAGTTTGGAGGCAAATCCCTCTGGTTTGGGATTAGTTGCATTCAAAGAGTCTGGGAGTGACATTGCCATTTCTAAACTGAGTTGTTTGGTACACCTGATCTCCTGATATTCAGAAGCTCAAGAAGGCAAGGAAATGGTGGAAAGCAGAAATAGGCTTACAGACTGCAGGAAAGGCTTGGTAGCATTGTCCTTGATTTTGGGTTTCCTTGTTGAGAGATACGTTGCTTTATAGGTTAGGTGCTGCAGGGCTGTGTAGGAGCTCTACCTGGCAAACTCCAGCTGAGGTGGCAGTGCAGGTGGGGGCAAAAGAGATTCCATTTTTCAACAATAGGAATGTATTTTGGCTTTTGCTGTGAGGAGAGTTGAAAACGCATGACTTGTCTTCTCTGTAAATAGGAACCATTTTTGTCTGTTGAGTGGGAAAAAAATGAAGTGTGAGATAGCTCTGTCTCCCGGAGGTACCAGTCCTACCGTGCTCGCTTGGCAGCACACGCACATTGTCCTGCTGCAGTGAGGAACAGTCGGAGCAGGCATGCCCCCGGGTCCTTGTTGACTGTTGATCAGAAATTGTTTCACAAGTGTTGAGCAAAACAGATTATTTGATAGGCATATACATTGTGTGATAGAGTAACATTTCTCAAATGCTAGAAATTGTTTAAATTGCTAGTTCTGAGAAGAATAATCAACATTTTTCTTCTAGCACTGAAAATGTGATTTAAACATTGTCCCAGACGAAGCCAGGACAAGTGTCTAGATAAGAAGAGATCATTAACTGTGAATAAAACCAGGATATGCAAGATGATACCCACTTCTGCTTTTTGTGTGCTAATGCCATCTTTGAATAATGGCTTCTATAAAGACAGCTGAAAATCTCTTCTGTAACAGTGTTTGTTCACATTGTATGCCCAGGCTTACAATTGATGTTTCTCCTCTGTTCCAAGATTTGCTATATGTGTACTTGTATTTGGTGGCACAAAATAAGAATTTAGGGGCTATGTATTTTTTCCTTGTTGATTCCAATTCAAAATTTGGACAGCATTAAACAAAAAAGATTTTGTTTCTTTAACGGGCAGAAATGCAGATTTCAGCCAAAGTCTGAAAGTCAATTTGGGTTTTATGCAGTGAATAACATCACTAATAATAGAGATTTGGCAGGTGAGATTCTGCCCTGATTTACACATCTGTTCAACCCAATTATCATCAGATTTAATGTGATGGCAGCTACAGATAAGCGGGTAGGTTTTTGGTCCTGTAATTGGAACTTGGTTAACAAATTCTGTTTATGCAGTAGAGAGCTCCTCCGCTGTTTCCCAGAGCTTGTCTGTGACTCTACGGAGCTGAGAACAGTAAAAATTGTGAAAAATGTTATTTTCATTACTTGGAGACCACTAGTCGTATCATGCTAGGACCGTGGGTGAGGAGTAGCTTGCAGAGAGAAGAATTTTCTTCCTTCTGTTGGTGAAAGGCGGTCTGACTGGCCCTGAGCTCCTGAGGAATTTTAAGTATCTGCCTAAAACTTCTGATCCTCTGATTCTCAAGGATGTTGTGGCCGTCTCTGCAAATATATTGTAGGCATCGTGTCTTTGTACCATGGGACTATTGTATTGTGTGGCAACAAGGGAAAATGTGGGCCCTCTCCGGAATGAAATAGGAGACCTGGTTACCCGGGATATGGAGAAGGCGGTGGTACTTAATGACTTTTTTGCCTCGGTCTTCACCGGCAAGTGCTCGAGCCTCACCGCCCAA
>NW_008796218.1:9882965-9902309 GCF_000699145.1 Aptenodytes forsteri | reverse complement strand
AGAGAGGTGGTGGATGCCCCATCCCTGGAAACATTCAAGGTCAGGTTGGACGGGGCTCTGAGCAACCTGATTGAGTTGAAGATGTCCCTGCCCGCGGCAGGGGGTTTGGACTAGATGACCTTTAGAGGTCCCTTCCAACCCAAACTATTCTATGATCTATGATTCTAACTACATATTGCCTGTAGTGGGGATCCTGTTGGCATCAAGAATCCAGGATTCTATGATTCTATGATTCTAACTACATATTGCCTGTAGTGGGGATCCTGTTGGCATCAAACTGGGAGAATCCAGGAGGTACAGAAGTTATTTTCCTTTTTTTGGTCGTCTTAAGCATGTCTCAAGGCCCTGGATACATCCCACCGAAGTCTTATGACACTCTCTGTCTATGCCTGCTACTCTTCAACAGTAATAAAAGGCATCTAGCTGAAACTTTTTGGCACCTGAAGTTAAACAAAATGGATTTGGTGGTACATTTTGACACTTAGAAATTTAATATTTGGTATTCTTTATGAACATGCACATAAGCAAATTTTGGCTTAAAAGAAGAGGAAAAATAATTCGTTTTCAAAAGTAAGGAGGACTGGGAATTTCATTGCTGGCCAGTCTTCCTGTGGGAGACAGGATGCTGTAAAGACCTTGCAAACTGAAATCATGGTCATAGATAAGGCATGTGAGAGTCATCTCACCTAACCTTTTGTGTCTAATATTCTTAAAAAACTGAGCTGTGGAGTTTATGCTCCAAATGGCTCATCAGTTAAGGCTGCGTTAGATCCCAGTGTGTATTTTACCTGGTAAATTGACTCAAAAATCTGTGACCTACTGCACTGTATTAAGTGTGCCTGCGTTACCTGCTGCTGAGTCCACCCTGGTTCCACCAAGCGGGGAAGCACTCCGGGCTGCCTGCAGCACGCACCACAAGGCTCCAAGTACAGGTGGAGGACAAATTGCACCAAAAAGAACACTTTCACACAGTAATTTGTTAATATAGACCACCACTAGAGTCCTTCCTTATATCTTTTAAAATTACTCGCCTATCTAGATTGTCAGGATATATGGCTCTGAATGAACTGAATATGCTGTTTGAGTAACAGAAAGTTTTCAGATTAGAGCCATGTTTTGTAAAAGGGTAAGATATGGCATTTGGTTTTATTAACTGTCATTTCTTGAAGTGAAAATATCTAGCACCAGAGCATACCACTAAATTTGCTGAAGCTACGGAAAAAAGTTCAAATGTAAAATAAAAAGGTTGAATTGCTCCATGTGCCACTGATGAAGCTGTAAGAGGTGGCTAAGCAGGATCAAGTGTCTCTCTCTGTGTTCCTGTTGTGCTCTGCTGAGGTGCTGGACTTATTTTAACCTCTGTGCAATTTGGAACGGAATCAGGACTACTCCAGTTCATGCCTGGCTGCAGCACTTCTGCATGTGCCATTCTGGTAGCAGTAGTGACTTGTGCTGCGTAAGTATATCTTTCTAATATAACAGAAATGAAGTTAAGGTGCATGTGCTATTTTCTGTACTTCAGAGTAGATTCAATGTGCAAACAGTGACGAATGAGAAAGAAATGCTGCAAAACTATGCAGGTTCTCATATGAAGGTCCCCTAGAGAGTATTATGGCATGGGAGAATCACCAGTGCTTGATCAAAGTCATCGAACTCCCTGAGCGCCAGAGCTGGAGAGCAGAGAGGTGGAATTGTGCTGTGAGCAGAGCTATCCTCTGCTGATTTGTTTACCCCTGCGCTACAGGGCATGTTAGATCAGCTTCTGGGCTCAGAAGTATCAACTTAGTGCTGCTGAGTTATCAGTTCTTTGTGCTAGGATCTAGTTCTCGGCTAAAACAGTATGATCTGAGCATTTTTTAAATTACCTGTTTCTTTCATAGAATAATGAGAAACAAAAAGAGCCGTATTAATAAATAAGAAAATGATCACACAGGAGCCTAAAAAAGAAATGTATAAGCTAGAAAGTGAGGCTTGGGAAGGAAAAGTGATGGGTTAGTATTTTTCACCTGGTCAAGTTGGAAATTGCATGAAAATCCCCACCCTACCAAAAAAACCCAACCAAAAACCCAGCAAGTTCAGGAACCTAAAAGGCAGCAATTGTTCAGGACAACCATCTCCAGCTTTCAACTGGGTGGAACATCTGAAATCTAATAATTTTTGTAGCTTTCCTGTGGAAGATGCTTTCTCAAAAACCCGAAGTTTTATCCTCCATCTTTAGCTTTCTTTTATCAGATTCAGGCTGTGTTAGAAGAGCAGCTGACTGGGAACAAAGGAAGAAGATTAAAAAGGGCTACCAGCAGGTAACTTTTTTCAAGGAAAAAAGGGCTTTATTTTTAGGTTTGCTTCCCTGCCTGTGAAA
The DNA here is from genome assembly GCF_000699145.1 of Aptenodytes forsteri. Taxonomy (NCBI): domain Eukaryota; kingdom Metazoa; phylum Chordata; class Aves; order Sphenisciformes; family Spheniscidae; genus Aptenodytes; species Aptenodytes forsteri. Next base: position 9,899,950 of record NW_008796218.1, on the reverse strand, counting down.
GAAACGTAGAAAAAGGAAACAATAGATAAAAGAGAAATGGATGGTAATGTTGACAATAATGTCTCTCTGTGTTCACCCTCAAGCCATGTGTGGGACAGTCTGTCCATGCGGGAATTTTTTGGTTATTTTTCTGAGAAGGGACTTATGTCCATGCCATGTAGTTTCCATTGCCATGTCTATACCAATAATAAACAGGGCTAGAGAACAGATTTGAGAATTGGCACGTGATCAGCTATACTATTTAAATGCTTGTATGCTCTTTGGCAGGGTTGGGACCCTTGCAACTCCCTGTCAATGTAAATGGATGATTTGGGGAATTGTGTGAATGCTGATGGACAGCTCCCCATAGCAGGATGGATTAGACCTGTTTTGGGGATAAAAACAACATAGATGTATGAATGCAAACTACGGTGAGCCATAAGCCCTCAGGGGCAGAGAGGAGGCCTGTTTAATTTAGTGCTATAGACATAACCTTTACATTTGGGTCTGTGTGGTGCGAGAGGAGTGAGAAAGGTGGGAGATCCTGTTATAGCACAGTCTAACCTAATTCTCCAGGTTATTAGGAAATGGAGTCACAAGATTGCCAGGAGTTGTCTGTAGCACAGAAATGGATCTGAGGGACATGACTGAGTCTCGGACTGTCGAGATGCTTTCCTGAGTCATCTGTTAACCTGTCTTCCTCCTGCAAGGCAGAACCAGTGGCCACCTCCCTGTCCCCAGCTTTTTGCACAGGCTCCTCAGACCCCTCTGCCCCAGGATTGTACTACAGCTGCCAGGATTTGCATGTACATTTTAATCCTTCAGAGGAAAAACGTGAGGGGGAAAAAAGAAGTTTACAAATAGATTATGTCACTATCTTCTTGCTTTTTTTAAAAAAGGTAAACCAGGATGAATTCAAATAAAGTTGCAAAATACAGTGAATGCTGCTTTCCAGCTGATCTCTTGGGAGGAGCCCATTCCATTAGGACGACCGGCTTTCCTCTTACCTCATTAAGATTCTTCATTTCCCTCATCACACTGGCACATTCTCTAGCAGAGGTCAGGTTCGTTGAGGAGGTCACGATCATTTTCTGCTACAGTGCTATTTTCTTCTCCATCATGGAAACTTCCAGCATGGCAAAAGCAGGCTGAAAATAGACGCTTTCTATCCTGGAAAAGTATGTTCGCATTCTTCCGTCCTTGTTCAAAACATCTAGTGCTTTATCTCATCTTTCTGTCAGTTCCTGAGTTGTCCCCTCTGCCTCTATAGCTTGCTACTGATAATCCACCTCTGTCCCGACTGCATTTTTGGGTCCCTCTTCTTACCACCCTCCTCCTCTTCCAAAAGACAAAAAGTCTGTGCCCTCCAGTCCCAGCCATCTCCTGTAGGGATGATTTGAACACTGAAAATTATTATCCTTGGAATGGTCTTTTGTAGCAACTTTTTATTCCAATTTATTGATAAAATTAAGATTTCTACAAAATTTCAGCTGAAATAGCTGCTTGCCTCAATAAACGAGCATTTCAAATGTATAACAAGGTAATATACATTATGATGTGCTTAAGATATTATTATGACCTGCTGTTCCAAGATTATAAAAGGATTAATTCTGCAGAATCTGCTCCTTCATTGTTCGTTCTTCTACCCACCAGTGCACTTTCGGTGCCATCGTAAAGAAGTTCTAAAATGAAATAAAATAAAATTCATTGGAATACTGACCTGAAGAGGACCTTTTGTTCGAATGAATATATTACATGCTGTCTTCACAGGTGATTTTCAGTATTTCTGAGTTTACTTAAATGAAAATCTGCAAAAGGCAATAGCAACAAGCGTATACCACAACCCTTAGTATGGAAGGCTTGAAACATATGTTCTTACTCTGATTCTGTATTTCTGTATATCTCGTGAAAGTTGTTCTTGTGAAAGTTGCCATGCTGAGATTTGTGATGGTGAAAATCTTCCTTTGGTCTCAGTGTAAATGTAATGTAGACTGCAGTACAGCATTCCTTTTCATACTACTTAGCAAAGGGCTCTTTGACCTTCAGGGGTCATCTTTATAGTTAAGGGATTAATTGTCGCTGGCTATGCCTATTGAAGACTAAGACTGGTAACTTGCGAACATCCTGTGGATGCTTAGTTGCTGAGGAAGCCTGAACCCCCATCTCAAAACTGAGTCTGGTACCGTACTAAGTTAAAGGTAGTTAGGTGTGTGAATACTCTTGTGGACCCAGATGTAGAGTAAAATTCTGCTAAGGATTCAGCATCCACGCTGTACACTTTTTTGGTGGTTTTACTTCAGGCTGGCTCTGGTCTGGTCTCAGAACTCTGGTCTCTGCTGATTCATGGCTGGGGTGCACTTCCCAATTTAGTTTCACTGGCAGGAGTTTGAATCTGGTGCTCTGGAGCGGCTCGCCAAAGCAAGCCCGAGCGCTGTGAGCAGAGGCCATCAGGTTTGTTTCAAGTGTCTACTCCTCATCCAAATTAAATCTGTGAGCAGAGGCCATCAGGTTTGTTTCATCCAAATTAAACGCTAATGCAGAACCACCCTCTAATTCCACTTTGTGCCGTGCTAATCTTTCTGAGAAGCTTTAGCCCATGGAAAATCAGTTCTGCAAGATATGAAGATATTTCACAAATCGATATCTCGATTGCAAAAAAGAATAACTGCTGCGGAAATGTGTTTTATTCAGTTGCATCTAAGCCGATGCATCTAGTGCATCTCCAGATAGGGTATCTTTCAGCTTCCATTGAAAGTGATGAAACGTAGGCTTCTGTGTCAGACAGAACATTTTTGGACAAGATTCTTACCAGTGATACGGAAAAAGAGCTTAGCGCTCTTTATTGAGCCTGTGCTAGGCAGACTCTTCCTTTACCAGCTGGATCTGGAGGTCTCAGGGTTTTAGCTGAGGATTTGCTTTTCTTTCAATTTATACAAACATCACTCAGGAGACAGTATTTTATCTTCGTCATGCTAACTTGGATGCAAAGTGACTTCCCACTCGCTCCCCCCTGCCTCCTGAGCTCTGCAAGGCGCTAGCTGTGACAATGCCATTGCGGGGCACCCCTGTGTGATCAATTTGGCTCACAGCTGTACTCAGTGTCAGTAGTAATTATAAGGGTTAATGTGATTAGTTTCACTTGCAGTATTGGTAAGTATCTGTTGTTGTTGCCCTTGGCAATAAATTTCCCTGTATAAGTTCTTTGGTATACTGTTTTATGGTACTAATTGCAATCACGGTAGGTAAGGGAGCAGCTATGTGAAGAAAGTTAGAAATAAAGGCAGAGGAGAGTGGGTGGGTAAAACCTCTTTTATATGAAGTAAGATACATAGTGACTGCTCACTGTAAGAGTATAAAGGATCCCCATAGATAAGATTTTTACCCTCTGATATTTCTTCCATCTCAAGATTGTGGAAGAATATGGTTTATTTCACCCAAATTAATTACTGACTAGTGGTACCATCTGGGTAATACCAAAACTCGTATAAGAATATATTTGCTGTTGATACTTTCTGTCTCATTCAGGCGCTGGTGGCAAAAGCATTCTCTTCTGCGCAGTAATCCAGAATGTATTTAAGTCTGTTTCATTTGTCATTTTAAAAGGAATAAGCAAGAGGTGGTAGATGAAATGTCTCTTTCCCTCTTGCTTTTATGAACTGAGCAGGAAAGTGAGATGAATTGAAGTCAAATGTGAGAAATCTTTTCAACCTTAATTTGCCATCCGAGAATAATATGATTTAAGCACAATAAATAATGTGCGTTGGTGAGGGACAGAATCAGCAAGTTAAATGAGTTTATTCACACAGGGTGAGAGACACAAAATTAAAAAGATTCGGTTTGTTCTGCTGTTGTAATTTAACAGGGATGTGTGGAGTCTGTCAGATGTCTGAGGTTTTAGGGATTAGCATTACTCCTGGAGAGGGGATTTGTTCCATTGAATACAGCTTGTCATATTTCCGTTTAGCACAAAATACTACAGAGCTTATTATATATGGTATGGTTTTTATCTTTAGCTGAACTGTGTGTCTAGTGTATGTGCACATCTGCCTCTTTTCCTTTCTGCTTTTGGTCTCCTTCCTTTTCCTCCCTCTCTTCAGGTACTTGGCTCTCTCCAGTATGACTTTTCAGCCTTTTGCCAACGCCTTCATCTTTGCACCGAGTATCCACATTTCTCTCAAGCTGCTGAAATTGATTTAAAGCTGAAAAGATAAGAGAAATGGACAAGAAATATTTTCAAATCACAATTGAAGATAAGAAGGGAAACCGTCTTCCGAAGATAATGGAGGTTTTGGAGCGCTGGCAAACTGGAAATATGAACTTAGCTATTGATGTGGACATTCTGCAGAAAGGACATGCATGAAAAGTGCATTTTTTTTACTGGCAAAAAGAAGTCTTTTAACATAAAGATAAGAAAAGTGAAGTCTAGTCTACAAAATTTAGTCTTTCATCCACCTGAGTGCATGTAATTTCTATCAAAGTGGCATTCTTTCTAGTATGGAAATGAGAAGGATGTTAGGTTTACGTACAGATTTTGGATTAAACTGTCACAAGCAGAGAGATTAGTTTTTAACACACATGTCTACACGCAGAAATCGCAGGTAACCATAGTGTCTTAGGCACTTTTAGATTCCTGTCCCCAAACACAGATTTTATTAGAAAGCTTATAAATAGAAACTCTGTGAGAAGAGCAGAGAGAAGGACTTGATGTCCTCTCATCCTCTTTCCCAATCTTATTTTTTAATTTTTTTGATTACGTTCTGTTCAGCTGTCACAGAATGGTGAATTATTACTTGCAATTTAGCATGCTCAAGTTCCCCTCGCAGCCATCCTGGTGCATATAAATTGCTATCAATAGCTTCTTTTAATTTTCAAGCTAAGCAAGCGGCAGATACAAAAGGACCTTGCATATGCTTCAACTCAAGTGCCAATTATGCCTCTCTCGGGCAGCGTGGAGCAGAGGTGGGGGAATCGTGACCAGATCCCTCCATTATCCGGCAGCTAGACTCGTGCTTGTCTCCCGTTTTGACAGCTGGAGGAGCTGCAATGGCAGGGCTGGCCCCGGCAGGCAGGGACACAGTGCTGCAGGTTTCTCTTGGCAGGATGGAGTTCATTTATCTTTATGTTTCAGCTCATGTTTCTGGGAGCTGATGTACCTTCCCAGGGGTGGGAATGGTAAAGCGATGTTTTCAGTCCCAGATTGGCTGTAAATTAAGCTTTCTACAAAGCAAGGTTTTCCGAGGCCTCACATGATGTGTCCCCCCTCCACTCCCTCTTTTTTTTTTTATTTTCAGGAAAATACCATATATTTTCAAACTAATCACCTTCTGCCTGTGTGTCTGCAGCGTTGTAATAATGAGAAAATGTAGCCAAGCCAGGAATGTCATGGGCTCCTAAAAACATTTCAGTCAAAACCAAATGAAAGAGAAGAAAATATTACCCTCCCATGTTTGCTACATTGCAATAAGAAAAAGACACTTTCTGCATCGTATTTGCATAGCTGCACGGCAGTCGAAGCCAGCGGCTTCAGAGCTCTGCTCTGTCAGACACGAACACAGGACATAGGTATTACTCCCCTGAAAGGTGAAAGGTTTGTTGGAAAACTTAGTTAAAACTATATGCTTTATACTTTTTTCCCCCTAAATAAAGGTTATTTCTCACTGCATATAATTTTCTAAAAGTTTATTTGCAACCAAGTACTCAACTTAAAGTTATGCTTCTTTTTAGCAGAGTGCCAAGTTACGTAGCTTTAGATGCATTTATCCAGAGCCTTCATTTTTGTATTTTCGTTACGTGGGTAACTTTTGTTTTCTTAATTTTATTTACTTGGAATTTGTCCAACTGTATGCTTGCAAATGGAAATTCTACTTAAATGCATTTTAATCCTAAAATTGCTTTAATTAAATAGAAATAGTTTAAAATCAAATTGACACTTACTTTTCACTTAAACTTAGTGAACAAAGGAAATTCACCAAAGCTAGTGAATGAAATGTTTCTGGTCACTCTGTCCCCAATATATGAAGCTGCTTTTTCAGGTAAGGTCCCACTCAAATTTTGAAAAGTCAGAGGTGGGTGCTTTGACAGTGAATTTTAATTTTAGGTGTGTAATTGTCTTAAAATCTCACCCAAACCCCAAAGCTTGAAAAAAAGTATATGTCCTGGTTTGTATTCATAGATTGGAAAGGGAAAATAATTTATCTTGCCTTTTATATTCCCATTGAATTTCTAACATTTAATGAATACTGGCGCCTGCTGTCTAAATTGAAACCAAACATAATCAAGGAAAGATTTTCTAAACAACAGAAACTAGTTACCAGCAGTTGGAAAAAAGAGGTATCTTAACATTTGTTTCATTGTTACATTGTGTAGGTATTAATATAACATGGAACACTGAAAAGTGTGTAATGGTTGTGTTGACATGAGAACAGATATTTGCCTTGTAGTTTTATATGTAATTAGAAAGCAAAACCTTTAATTCTTTAAGAATTGCTTTGTAAGTAAGTATTTTAGCCTAACTTAATACATTTAGGCCTTTACATCGGTTGCCATAATGTCAAGTTTAATATTTAGCAAGTTTTCTTTTTAAAAAACTTTTACTGCAAATATGCTTCTGCTATTTTTTCATGCTTTTAATGAAAACAGAAAGACAGAAAAAGAAATAGAGTCATTGGATGGCACACAACTAATTTCAATACTAAGTTACTTTTTAGTTTCTTTAAAGTGGTTTGACTGGTGATCACCAAAGGAATAAAGTTGAATTTCCAATGAACTTTATTAAGCAATTCTATTGGAACAGATAACAAAATGGATATTGAAATGTAGAGCATTATGACTTGATTGAGATTTTAATTAATAAGGTACAATAAGCAGACATTTCTGCAGCTGCAGATTTGTGCTACTTATGTTTTGTAAAGTCGTTTTACCAAACCACTGCCTGAGCGCATATAGTGCAGTATGGTTTCCCTATTTGAAGTCACTGAAAAAGCAGATTTCCTCAGTGATTAGTAGAGTTAAGAGCACATACTTTAATTTTTAAGTTTATTTAAGCTATTTGTTTATGTAAGTGATACATTTTTAAAATTATAGATTTATAATGCTAATGAGGAAAACTAATTTTAAAGCACATAAAATGTATTTTGACGATCCCGTGGTAACTGTAGAATTTCCTCCAAATTATTACCACACTTTTATTCACCATACTAATATGAAATGTAGGTAAAAAATCGTTCTTGCAAACTGAATCTGTATTATTTCACTCTTGCGTGTGCCAGTCATGGCCAAGAATGGTTCTGGTTTCCAGAACGTTGCTTTTTTGGCTGTTTGGCACTCCATTGTGCTTAAGTGCTTACTGGTATGTACTGGATGAAGTAGCTCAGTCTTTGGAGTAGGGCGTTTGGGGTCTTGGTACTGAGTTTCTCTGGTGATTCTGCTGGTGCACAGGAACTTGTAGTCCACTTATCAATTTACATGTGTAAAACTTTTAGTTTTAAGTGTATTGCTTAATGATTTTTGGGTAAAGACATTTCAGCATGCTGTACCCAAGCTTCTCACGTGTAGAAAAGGATACGGTAGTCATGTTAAATAATTGCTGTTCAGCTTAATGGTGTCCAGCTGCTACAGAGCCCTTGAATGGGAAGCAAGTATAAAATGTTAACAGAGTATAGCCTATGGAGTTATTGGATTTTAGTGAGGAGTTGTGCTCGGGGGAGTCCTGGCAGAGACACTTTTGTCATGGTTGCTATAGTATGAACTCCACAGCCCTCCAAAATGCTAGTAGCTAAATATCAAGAGACATTTCAAGGATGCCTGGTGCTATCAATTTGAGCATGCGGTGATTAATGCCGCTTGTTGTACTCATTAAACTGAGAGATGCAGCAGGCTGAAGTTTACAGTATTGATCCAGTTTCAGTCCTGGTAAAAGATATACGGAGGAAATACTAATTGTGATATTATTGCTCACCGTAAAGCCCTGTGCAAAGTGAACAGAAGATCTCTTAAGCTTTAGTATTCCGTTAACTATATAAAGTGCTCCAAAAACAAAGGTACATTTATGCTTAAAAGCAGGGCAGATGTTTTATAATGAAAACAAATTCTACAGCACAAATGTTTACATTGTAAGTCACAGTTGTGATTGTTTCCTTTATAGTGGATGTAAGTGATTCCAAGCTTCCAAAGAAGACATATACAGTAAAAAACCCCTGTTGTTCTGCTGCAAATTGCAGGTGCAATGAGAAATAATGAACCTCAAAAAGAAATATTGAATTAAAAGCTTTTTCTGTTCCTTTTCATCTGGCCTACAAAGGTCCACAACAGCTGACTGCCACCTGACGTGACATTTCTTCTCATCCTCTGCCGACGTCTGGCCTCACCGTGGAGCAGCACTGGTGACGAGAAAAGGTCAGTCATTTTCTTTCCCTGAGACGGTGTAGTTTTTTGCCTTGCGCAGTGTCGCTCTGTCTGGGTTGACACCGTGCCTCGGGAAGCCCAGCCGGGATGTGTGCTCCTGGGAGGTTTGACTCCCTGCTGTGGAGTCGCGCAACATCACAGAAATAGTCAAACTAATGAAACATGGGGGATTTCAATATTTCCAGAAGGCTGTCTGAGTCCTTTAGAGTTTACACTGTTGTAACTGTACTGTATTTCAATTATTTCTCAGTCATTAGTATGCAAAGCTTAGCATTTCTGGTTAACATTTGATTTTCAACAAAGGAAGCAAAGGCAGTGCCTGATACAAGGAAATACTTTCAGTGGGGCCTAAAAATATTGCCATGAAAATTTACTCGCTCAAATACAGCATGTTTTTCTGGCACTTTCCAGTGATTATGAAGCTAATGAAAATGGAAGCTGTTACATCCATCTGTCAAAAATATTACTTGCTTTGGAAAGAGAGCATCGAGAATTGTGTTTGTCTATCATAACCTTAGGAGGAATATACGGCAGCTTGGCAGCAAGCAGGCGGTTTGATAACTTCACCTGTGTCAGAGCACGTAGTGTGGGGCAAGAGGTGTAACGGGAAAAAAGTGAAATCTGTTTTCCTCTAGGTTTCATTTTTGCAGCCATAAAAAGACACAAGAGTGGGTGCTGATGTCCTGGTTTATCCCATTCGTTTAGGCTGTTAACTTGCGTGTTTTCCTAAATGAATGCCATGATTTGCAGACTGCCTATCAGTGCTCACAAATTCAGAATTGTAACATTGGATGTTTAGAGTCACATATTCTAGATACTACCAGTGTCGCAGGCAAGTGTCATGTTATATTGCTACAATTTGCCTTTTGTTGTAAAACTTCTCATTCTCCCATGCCAAGAGAGAATTTGCTCTCTGTATCCAGTCCCTTCGTGTTTCATGCCTTGGCTGCTTTGTTGCCATGGCAACTGCCGTGCAGCATCCTTCCACTGCATTATTGCTAATCCTATAACTAAGAAGTACATCAAATAAACTAAACATGTCAATCACCTCTAAAAAAAAATATTGAAGATGTTTCATGTCCGTTTCCATTACCATAGCAGACAGCTAAAGCACTAGTTCTGGACTGCAACGCCTGCCTTATTTTCTTGGTCCTCATTACTTATAACAGACGCACTGGACCTGGCGGGAAATATTTGGTGGCTGAAAATAGTAACTTCCTCTGGGTATTAAAAATGCTATCACTCTTACACTCTTTACTGGCAAAAATGTCCTTTTTTTTTTTTTAATTTATTCCTAATCATGGAAGTAAATACGTTCATCAGTTTTCAATCTTTAGTGCTTAAACTGTTGTGTAAAAACAGTTACCTTCCTTAGGTGTCTGGGCCCTAATTTGAAGATCAGATATAGAACAAGACTTCTCAGTCGCTTGCAAGTTGTGCTCTGTCTACTTCCTGCAAACATTAATTTTATTTTGTAAGGTGTCTGTCAAAACCTGTAAATGTTATTGCAGTCTGGCAGCCCGTAGAAAAGAAGAAGAACAATTATCCTCTCAGGGAGCTGTCTAGAAAATATCTGGTCAGTGAATGTGGCTGACATATCACAGTTAAATATTAAGACATTTTGTATACAGCAGGAAATGCCAAAAATAGCAAATGTATTATTTCTCTAAGACTGTTGCAGATAATTACTTGTCGCCATTTTATATATACTTCATTTGCTCAGTGAAGCATTTATTTGACTTTTGTCATACTACATAAAATAAGAAAAATTAAAAAAAGATTTTGCACACATCATTCTTCAGCTAAAAATAATATAATTTCAGAAAATTGTAATCTACGGCAAATTATATTTACTATTATAAGCCTGATAGCTGGAGGCTTTTGGTGTACTGTTTGTAATTCCCAATCTGAGGCTGTGCTGAACACGATGTAATTCACGAGAAGTCAGTGTAACTCACAGGAGGGGATACAAGGAATTCCAATATTCCCATCAACCCTAAATTGGTCTGAAACAATATTATTTGTTTCCATTTTCTTCTGAGGAAAAATAACAACTCTTAAACAGATTTTTTGCTCATGCAAGCAAGGTCTACTGGCTTCCAAAGTTAGGTTAATATGTTGCTGGTATGATTTCAAAATAAAAATGAATAAAAGTGATTTTAGAATTCAATAAAAGTCAAAGCCCATGTTTTTTTCAGAACAGCATTGGCTTTTGTTTGCAGTGGTTATGAAGCACTGCGGCTTCCTGTGCATTATAGTGTTTGGGCAGTGAAGCAGTGTGTTTCTGATGCATTAAGTAAATAAATGCATGTATTACAAATTTATTGAAAGAACATAAGCGTTAATTTTTTGACTGTGAGGATTTTGCAAGTGATTATCTTTTTCAATTCAGCCACTGGTGGAATTCAGCCATCTCCTGCCTTACAGGTTATGAAACTTTTCCCCAGGTCTGAAAAGCCTATTGGCAAGTAACATTGGAGATGCTTGCACTGGTAATTATTCTGATTTCTATTTTGTTAACCATTGCAAGAAGGCAGGTGGGTAGAATATATTTTCTGGACATTTAAACATACTGTCTTCTCGACTAGGGACAAATACAACTATCAAAAGACATCCTGAGTAATCTGTTTATATAAGAGAATGACTCTTTAACAGGTAATGAGGATTTTCCTTTTATAGGCTGGGCAGAGTAGTGAAGTCAGCTCTGGCAGTTATTAAAGCAGCAGGAGCACAGCAGTCCTCACAGATGTTGAATTTCTTCCCTGCAGAGAACTTTTTCTTCATTTTGTCCTGCCACTGGGGTTTGGTTTTGTATGTGGGCTCAGCAAACCTTCGTCTAAGAACAAATCTCCATTAACTGGAAGACACTGGTTAGGCTCTTCCATCGTTCAGGATGGATTTGTAAGTGAAGGTAGGGCGAAATCTGAAATAATATTTTGAACTGGTATGAATCTAATATTGCAGCAAAGTTTGTTCCTCTCGCACTGCAAAGTACAACTTCAAGCATAGGTTTTGATGTACTCATTTTGATTGCTCCTATTCTGAACAAGCCTGACAGAACCGTGTTAACTGTGAAGTGCTAAATGTAGCACAGACACCAGTATATAACCTTCCCCTCTCCAGGGAACTGAAGAATATCTTTTGTCTTTTGGACATTGAAATTCTCAAATAAAATGCTACATTAATATCGGTTTGTGACAATGAATAATATTCCTGCTGATCTCTAGAGCCTCTGCAAACCCTGAAGCAGGAATTATGCATTCTATTCAATGCCACAGAAGTTTATTCTAAAATAAGCTATTTTCTTTTATCAAAGGAGCTGATAAGAAATACAATAAGCTGTGATATAGCCACTATCATAATAAGGAATCATGCTCCTGGAACCCTTCTTTAAACCAAAGTGTTAAAAAATTTTCTTCTTCCCCCTAAACTAAACAAACAATTAACAAATTCTGTGAAATAAGTGGTAGCTCTGCAAGCTCTCATGGTGCTCCTGGGAAAAGGAATTTAGGTTTCCTGTAGTTCAGAGCACGTATAAAAATAATTCCAGGCAAGGAATGGAGAAGTATGGGCAGAAGTTTCAAGGCAAGTTATATCAGAGCACCTCCAGTCTCCCTAATGTAACTGGTATATCAGCAACAGCAGAAGTTGGAAGTTTCCTAATTCTGCATTGCTAGCATGATTAAGTCTATCGGGTGTAAAAGAAAGAGTACAGCTTCTTCCTGTTATCTCTCTTGTTTGTGTCTTCTTTATGGGAAAGGAAATGCTTTTTGGTGGGAATTTGGAGAATACTTAGGAACCGTAGACTGACTGCGATATATCATTGCATAAGGATGTTGAAGGTCCTTGGGGTCTTTGACAACAGAATCAAGCAGTATTTAACTCCCAGAATACTCAGGGGTATGTTGTAGAAGATGCTTGTCCTACCTTAGGAGCCATCTGAGAAGCTGAGTCAATCTGTGATGTAAAAAGTAATTTTAATACTATGTTGGTTCTATTGCAGTTTTGTCCTATTTTCATAAATCTGTGTTTTTGAAAAAATGCATAAATTTAAATTTTATCTAGCGATAAGTCTGAACCATAGAAATCTGTCGAACTGCAAAATGCTCCTTTCCTATATGTGTGTGACCTATTAAACTGTGACACTGAATCATTCCTGTGGCACTTCAAATAATTCAAGAATATGCAAAAGCTGCCTCTATAGTATATAACTTCTTAAATTAAACAGTGGCAGGTTGCAGGCACATGTACAGGAACGTAGTTGTTAAAGGTACTGTTAAATAGTTCTCTTGGTCCCTGACACAGCTTTGGCTTCACCATCCCAGAGAATTCCTGGGCGTATTTTGAGAGTTAATGTGAGCATCCCCAATAGGCATATTCGATGTGGCCAGCTCAGTGCTGGAGATTTACTAATTTCTGTATGGATCATTCGAGAGCATTTGGCCCCAGTGCTAGAGAACAGCTCAGAGTATTTTTAATTTATTGGTACAGATGTAGCCAAAGAGCAACTGGGGCTATCGTGGGGACCTTACATTGCCAGGTGTTTTTCTGGAGGAAGCATCTTCCTGTAACCAGTGCTAGTCAGGTAACTCTCTCACACATAACGAGGTCCTGGAGAAAATACCAGAGTCCAAAAAGGTCCTGAGGGAGCCTTAAAAAATGAGTTGATGAAAGATGTAGTTTTACATACTTTAGTAATTACTTTTACTGATGTTCAAATTATGACCCAGGTTGACGCACTCTTTATACCACAGGCTAATCTGAATCAAGTTCTTTACCTATATAGTGACCTAAGAAAACCTTATGTTTTTGTATGGTTTTGTCCATTTTTAGGAACAACTTCAAATAGAACCTTTTTAAGGCATCAGTTTGATTTTTTTTTTTCTTTTTGCGTATGTTTTTGTTTGCATGTTTTGTTTAAATAAATTTAAAAATGTATTTGTAGCTATTCTGTGTGCCTGTAAACCCCCATCCATTATGGCAGAAGTTCTCTCTGCAGTCCCCTGTGTTTTACAGTCGTGGCCTCTGCCCATTGTAAGAAGGAAACCATTTTCCCCTGGGAGATTCTGTAATTAAGTTTTCAGTCTGTTTATGTATTTTTCTTTACATCACACATTACTAGAACTGCTCAGGAATTATTGTTTTCAATGAAACCTATTTTGTCAGAAATGTTTAAATTATTGAAACCAGACCTTTTCTTGGGAATGTTCCAGTTCCAAAAGAAAATAGGCAGAAAAGAAGAAAAAGACCCTCCCTAAAGTAACATGCAATCTGATGCCTAAGGCATTTTACTTGTGATGTAGGAAAATGGCACAGTAAGGACATGAACCAGGTCACTCACAGTCACATGCAAATATCCTTTTGCTTGTAAAGGAATAAAATATCTTTTCTGGTTTGGGGTTTGTTTTTGTTTCTGCTGTTGTTTTTTTTGGTGCATGAAAATTTTAGGAGGTCTCTGTTTCATCTGAGTAGTGATAGAAAAGTTTCTGAATTTTCAAGAAGTTTCTTGAAATGGCAAAGCAGTTTTCTTAAAGCTTTAATCATTACACAATCTGTTAAAGCCATTGTAGCTTAATGATCTATCTCTGCAGGAGTTGTAAAGTACTTTTAAAAATCAGATTTATAATAGAAAATTGTTACATTCTGTGCAAACTCATACTTTTCACAGCTAAGAAAGCAGTCTTGCTATTGAAATAACAACTAATAGCCACTTTTGTATTACCTTGAGGTACTTGTAACATGTGTCTGACATCTGTCTTAGTACCGGTGAGACTATGCTCTTTCATATTTACCCTACATCATTAGTTCTAATGGGTGCTGTAAAGGTCTTTGTGTTTGATTAAAATAGGTGCAGGTGATAATCATCTGCAATACCAGATCTTTAGCATGCAGTCCATAGCACTAGCGAGTCCTCCTTGGAATGTGACTTCAGGAATCCTTCTCTTGGTGTCTGTTATCCCAAAATATGGCAATGCTAGTTTGGAAGACACTGAAGACAGGGGACCCAGTAAAATTACATTGATAATTACATGACCTTGATAACTTTCTAAGGAGCTCTAACCATAACTAAAATAACTGTCAGAAACTGAGAAGAGTCAGCAACTGCTGATGCCTTGCATATTTGTGCCTTGTACTCAAATCTCCCCTTTAGGTAAATCACACTCAATCATACACCAAAATATATTCTCCATTTAAAGTGGCATAGGTGACCTTTCGTGAAAATACCAAGAACAGGCTGTGTTAGAGAAACATGATATAAAGATGAAATTCTTTCATTTGTCTTGTTAGAGGGATTCTTTTGTTTGCTGAAGCTGACCAACACTATGCACTATGGGAGGCACTCAGCTGTCTGCTGGGGTAAAGTTTTGCTGTAAGGATTTGGGAGGATGGAGTGAGGAGGAAGAACCCAATGCTCTAGTGCAGCAGGGACTAACTAGGCTGTAATCCAAAACCAATCTGACAACTGCTGTGTCAAAATAAACAGACTGAAAAAAACATTTGAGGACTAAAGTGTGTGACCTTGTCCTTATCTGTAGCAAGGTAAACTAAGAGAACAGCTCCTTTTAGCAAGGGATTTAATAAATGCTATTTTGGCAATTTTCTAAAAGCTATTCTTATCTAGAGGCAAAGAGTGTCCAAGGTACAACTCTGATTAAATCCTGTGTTTAGGAGGCTTAGCAGTTTTTAACAGACTACAAAGATGTGCACATGCAAGTAGCATCTTGTCCATTTGATCAGTCTTGATCCAGAGAGCACATACTGGAAGTGTAGCTGAGGTCTGAGATAAAATTGCCAAAGGTGCAAAGTCACTTAGGGGTTGCCTTCCCTGAGATTTCACTGAGATTTACGCACCTAGATTATGTCACATTCAGAATTGTTCCAGCTTCATGAAGAGTACAATTTTAAATTAGTTTAGTTAAACCAGTGGAAAAATCTGAGTTTAGTTTAAATGTGATTTATCCCGAGTTAAGTGCATTCACTAAGAATTGAAATCTAACTATACCTTTTTAAGCAAAACTAAAATCAGTGTTTCAGAAGCTGATTTACAGTAAAATGTGACTGTAAACTAGAACTGAAAATTTATAGATGTTTGATGTTTTAAACTTTTTGCTAAAAACAAAAATGATGTAATAATGAGTAGAAGACATTCATAGTCTTAAAAATGTTAGAAAACTTGTAATGCGGAGCTGTGCTTGAATAACTAGAGCTTTTCTCAGCTCAAAGCTTCCTTCTTCCAAAACTCTCATTACCCATTCAGTCTTTTTCTTTGGTTTGCTGTGTTGGTTTTTTTAAAGAGAATAGCAGTAAAACCACTTTGTTCCTGGGAAAAGTACTTTCCAAAATGTACTGACCAGGTCGTTAATGAAGATGTTAAACAGCCCCAGCCCCAGAACTGATCCCATGGAGTACCCCACTAGTGACTGGTCTCGAGCTGGACTTTGTGCCCCTGGTCACAACCCTTTGAACCTGCGGTCTGGCCAGTTACCGGTCCAGCTCTATGTCCATTTATTCGGTTCATCATCAGTTTGTCAGTGACGATCCTCTGGTCAGCAACACCCACTGCTCCCTTCTTGCCCACCAAGCTAAACCCTTGGCTGTAGAAATAAGAGCAAAGTCACACTCATACAAGCTACTTGGACTTGTTTTTTTTCAGTCCACTCAGTTGTAGCTCATAGGCTGATGATTAGAGGTGGCAGATAAGAACAATTTAACTTTTGTTTACTGTAGTTGCTCAGATTGTTTCTAACCTTGCACTTCTTTTGCCACGATAGTTGCCACCTTAATGAATGTTGTTGGTTTTAGTAGAAAAAGTCTTCATTGTGATAAGCAGTACGAATTCATGTAGATTATCTGTTGCATATGCAGCTTTGTCTCAGACTCTCTTTAAAAGCTTACTGTCTTCTTGATGCTAATTAGAATGCAATAATTTTAATGGATTTCAGGTTGAACTGCTGCTCTATTTTGAGCTTAACCCCATTGTCAGTTGTGTAAAATGTTGCCAAATGTTAACTGCTAACGCTGAATTTTTCTTCAGCAGGTGTTTGTGTATTGAATAAATCAAACTCTTGTGGGAAAAACAGCAGATCATGTATTTATAGACTGCATCAGAATGGATGGCTGAAAGGAGGGAATGAGTGGCAAATAAAATGTATGCTGACAATCATAGTTTTTTATTTCATGTATGCTGAAAATCATAGTGTTTTCATTTTGTAGCTCTTGAGTTTAGCTGTGCCAGCTTTATGTTCTCACAGTTTTTGTGTGTATTATGCATAAAGCATACTGAGTGTATGCTGACAATCATAGTTTTTTATTTCATGTATGCTGAAAATCATAGTGTTTTC
Source organism: Aptenodytes forsteri (assembly GCF_000699145.1). Classification (NCBI taxonomy): domain Eukaryota; kingdom Metazoa; phylum Chordata; class Aves; order Sphenisciformes; family Spheniscidae; genus Aptenodytes; species Aptenodytes forsteri. The sequence goes on along the minus strand of NW_008796218.1, from coordinate 9,883,226 downwards.
ATTTTGTAGCTCTTGAGTTTAGCTGTGCCAGCTTTATGTTCTCACAGTTTTTGTGTGTATTATGCATAAAGCATACTGAGGAATAGAATAGAATAGAATCATTAAGGTTGGAAAAGACCTCTAAGATCATCGAGTCCAACCATTAACCCGACACCACCAGGCCCACTAAACCATGTCCCTAAGCACCATATCTGCACATCTTTCAAATACTTCCAGGGATGGTGACTCAATCACTTCCCTGGGCAGCCTGTTCCAATGTTT
>NW_008796218.1:9871405-9881042 GCF_000699145.1 Aptenodytes forsteri | reverse complement strand
AGGCACCTCCCCTGGTAGGCTCACTTACCAGCTGTGTCAGGAAGTTGTCTTCCACACACTCCAGGAACCTCCTAGACTGCTTCCTCTCTGCCGTGTTGTATTTCCAGCAGACGTCTGGGAAGTTGAAGTCCCCCATGAGAACAAGGGCTAGCGATTGAGAGACTTCTGCCAGCTGCTTGTAGAATGCTTCATCCACCTCTCCATCCTGGTTGGGTGGTCTATAACAGACTCCCAGCAGGATATCTGCCTCGTTGGCCTTCCCCCTCATCCTTACCCATAAACACTCGACCTTATCATCATCACAATTGTTGAACTTTAGACAATCGAAACACTCCCTAACATACAGGAAAGCCAGGGCTTTTGATATCATACTGAAAGATCATCCAGGATAAGGGGACTTTCCCACTATAGATATTGTGATGCAAAGAATTCCCAATTACTCTCATTCAAAGCTAATTTCTTCTAAATGTGTCATCAAGGAATTATGCCCAAATGCATACATTTGACTCTACACGGGGCCCTGTGAAAGATGGTTATTTAAATTTAATTTTGATTTCTAATGTCTTGAAATGTGTTAGAATCCAAGGCAATAGTTGTGATACCTTGCAGGGAATGGCTTTCTCTCTTATATTTATTTACTGCTGTTCAAGTGTTTGTTACTGCAGAAATACTAAAATTCATTATTACGCAGTGCCTTAGTCTCATGATTGCACTGCACTGGTGCTGCAGTGCTTAAGCTTCTTGTTTCAGATGTCAGACGATACAGAATTTTTTTGAAATTCAGTTTAATTTGGGACTCCTGTGTCCTTGTCAACATCCAGCTTGGATAATAGTATTAAGTTGCTTTTTACATTAACTTTCTCTTGTAGTTTCTGCTGAGTACAGCATTTTTTTTCTTGTTGTTTGTTGGTGGTACTGTGTATTGCTGGAAACTTGCCAAATGTAAATACAGTTTATAGTTGGTGTTTGTAAGCAGCCTTGGTTCTGCGTGAGAGGGAGACATTAAATGCATTCTGGATCATTTGGTCCTCTTCGTTAGGTAGGCAGATGCAGTGGGACACTTTGAAACATGAGCTTGGGGATGTAAAATGGAAAGGAGAAGGTTGCTTATATAGGTAATGACACTTAGTTCAGACGATAGCTAAAATGTGGAAAGGCGTATCTAGCAATATCTGTCAGAGTGATGGAGAATAACAATTTTCCCCTCTGCTTGTCTGTCACATATGACCCAAAAATACTCAGAGAATACACCACACATTAAAATCTAGCTTTCATAATATCTCGTCAATGCTGGATAGTTTGACATTAAAAATTCGCCTCATAATTGAAAATCAAGATCATCATCTTCTAACATTTTACTGTACTTTCCAAACTTGATGGATAGCCTCAGCGAGCTCCTCTGTTTAGTGTATCTCAGTGAATGTAACATCTGAAATAAAGTCAGCAAGAATGAATGAGCCTCCGTAGCTTTTAATGAGCCATGTGACTGGGCAGCAGTGGCCGAATCGTGTCCTTGACCGTGTTTTAAGGAAGTTTGGCCTACGCCATTGAGCCGGTGGGATGAGACTGATAATGCTCAGAGCAGGGCTGAAAATGACAAACCACATGGACAGCTCTTATTTCTAGGTTTTCTTGTGTTCATCTGTAGCTGTGGAAGCCTTCTCATGGAAGGTATCTATGAGACTGGAAAAAAGTCTCATGTATGTACCATAGTGAGATGGTCCTTATACCTGCCCATGAAAAGTGAGCAAAAAAACCTTCTTTGAGACCTCTGCCCTACACAGGAGCCGAACAAAAAGTGCAAAGAAATCGTAATAAAAGGTTTCCATTTCCTTAGGCAGCCTCTGTTGTAGCTACAGGGATTTTGGTATAGTCTCCAGGAAATCTCACTATAAAGCACCAGGTGAGACCCTGCATGTGTTATTTGATCAAATCTTCCTTAGATTAGTGGTTGTGTTTCTTGAATAGGTCTCAGAATTAGGATGTGATTTACTGATGTAGATACCTGGGCAGAAGTCAGAAGCTACCAATGCTGTTACATGGTTGTGCCGCTCGGTGTTGGCATGCCTGTCTCTCCAGAGGCTCTGGTTCTGTAGCCGGACAAGGAGATTTGCCCTTAGAGCTAGAGGATCAGAGTGCTAAATCAGCTTTTTGTACTTTAAAAACCTATCTGAAAATCTTCCCCAGATATGCTCTATCATGTGCAGTCTGATTTCTTAGATTTTGCTTTCCCATTGTAACATACCCATAACCTGCTTAGGATTTTTCTGAAGCTGACTCTGGTCTGATGGGTTCTTCAAGTTCTGAACTTTCTTGAACAAGCAAAGGCATAGACCCTTTTAGACCAGCAAAGAGATTTTAAATGACCATCTCAAAACCTCAGGGGCTGTCATTCTTTCCTAAAACTAAGAGAAGGTTTACTGTCATTCATTCGTCTAAAACTAAGGGAAGGTTTGCAAATACGGGGCAAAAAACAGCAATAGGAGAAATAATTTTCCTGCTCTTTAGGGCTTTTAAATGTGTGCATATGCAACCTTTTCCCCTTGCTATGAATTTCTGATGTTTCCCTAATTGCATAAAAGAGGCAGAATATTTTCTGCTCTAATCTTTGCAAGTGCCTCCTGATGAAGTCGATTAGACACTGATTTTCAATAATGCTAATGTCCTCTCTCTCTTAAAATTTTACTGTTTGCTGTGAACTGCAAGCACTGTACTTAAGGATACTAAAATCAGACATGTCAATTGAACTTTGCATTCAGAAGTTTGGCTCAGCAAAATCCCGGATGAATCTCCTTAACATTCCAGCTATTTTCTCCGTAGGCTTTTTCAAATGAGTACATAAAATTAAATGTGCTCAGTTTTAAAACACTTTTAATTGAGAAAAGAGCTCTCCACTACATTAACACTGCTTAACTTTATATATTGATTTCTAACCTCAATGCCATTGGTTGACTAATGTATACTAAGGTTACAAAATGTGAAACATTATTCATTTTTAATAACAAAAGCATTACTTCTCAATGGCAAAAAGGACATAAAAGAATCACCTTTCATCCCCGGTATTTAGAAGTTAAGGCCTTTAAAGTAAGATATATGGTTATCAAAGGTGAAAACTGTTTGACTTTTTTTGCATAAGACATCTAAAATATTCATTTCGTGCCAGAAACGCTATCCAGTGGAAACATCAAAGGGAGCAGGGCTCATTAGGAGAACTCTCCTGACTTTGGCACATGCCTCCAACATGCTGAGGAACTTTCAGAGCGATGTGAAGGGATTTATCATCCTGACTCCCAGAAATGCCAGTGCAAGCTGCACAGTTAAATCACGGCAAACTGCTTTGAAATTCCCTTGCGTATTTAGGGGAGTTTAATTGGGATGGAAATATAGTTACAGCAAACATTGGGATAATGCTTTCCCTCAGTCACTTTGTGACACTATTGTGTGATGAGCTTCTTTTTTTCTGATATCACATATCTCTGATACCAGATGTATCAAAGGCTGCTAGTAAGTGCCTCAATGCTAAGAGCAGGTGTGCTGGCATACTTAGCAGTCTTGTGGATCAGAATGCAGATTCCTGTGTATAGAGGTATATTTAAAGAATTGCAGTCTGTTATTACTTCTGCTATATTTTGAGAAGTGCTCCTAAGGAAGCAGCGAAAGCAATGTTTAATTTGGATAAATTAGTTAAAAACATGTTGTCTTTATAAGGTGCTTGTCTGGTCTTTATTATATTAGGTTTTGAGCACATCATTCTTTTTCATAACGCACTTGTCAGGTAGGGGCAAGTGGTGGTGTCTCCATTTTAAAGAAAAAAACCCAAGGAATAAAAGGAATAAGGATGATTTTTTTTTAAAAAAGGACACAATTTCTTATTCACAAGTGCTTTAGTAGAGCTTGGTGATTGATTAATTTGCCAAAAAACTCCAAATTTGTGCCAGTGGACACAAACTGAAATGCAGGGAATTCCATTTAAACATAAGAAAACCCCCCTTTTTTTCCTGTGAGGGTGGTCAGACACTGGCACAGGTTGCCCAGAGAGGATGTGGAGTCTTCCTCCTTGAAGATATTCAAAAGCCGTCTGAACATGGTCCTCGGCGGTTGGCTCTAGGTAGCCCTGCTTGAGCAGGGGGGTTGGACCAGGTGACCTCCAGGGGTCCCTTCCAACCTCAACCATCCTGTGATTCTGTGAATAAAGGTATGTAGACCCTGTGCTGAAGGTGCCACATATTTTCATGACAGAAAAAGTGGTGTGAGGTTTGCTCCTAGTGAGGTAGCTCATTAATTTCAGGAGTGCTAAGGTAGTATCCAGTTGTTACTATAGGAACCCAAAGGTTTTATTGGGAATAAATGTGATAAATATACAGTCTTAGCAACATAAAGCTGCACATTTTTATATATGTATGGATATCAAAACCAGTCTGCATTACTACTACCTCAAATCCTACTAAATTAAATAATTTTTACTTAAAATAAATAGTCCTCTTTTTCTTCACAAATCCTGTTAAGGAGGGATAAGACAGAATAATAGTTGTCTGAAAGTAATAGTTGAGAACTATCTACTACAAGAAGCCTTGATCTGTGAGGGGTACTCTCCCTTTTGAACGTGGTGGTAGAGTACTCTGCTGTGACAATTTCTGCATTTTGGATGTTCCATGAAATCAAAATTCTTCCTGCTTGTGTCCATCAAAAATTTCTTGGCAATTTTCTCATACAACTAGAAATCTACTCCTAGATTTCAGGTTAATAACACCTGAAACTGTAGCTTTGTTAAATCTATGCAACCACATTGTTAATTTGAGCTCTGTTTGGGTGAAAGCTACTACATATATGCAAAAGCATCATTGCTCTGAAAATTGGTTGTTTACCTGCTGGATTCAGACTTCCTGTGTGTTTTTCTATTTTAAAACAGAAAACAACTCTTCTGCAAATTCTTGCAAGTGTCAGCAGTTTCCATGGATTTAACCTTTCTCTGTTACTGGAAAGACAATGGGATTCACTTTCTAGAAGCCAAAGAGAATGTAATCATCTTCCTATATTACAAGGCTGCTGCCAGGTCTCTGTGGATCCTCAAACTATAGCTACTGAAGATGGTGAAAACTCACTTATAGCCCAAAAGAGCTGCAAGATTTTCCCGAGTGATTTATTTCAAGAAAGGGATACTAGCGTTGTACCAGCCCTTGTGCCACATATTTGCTATAGATAATTTAAATGCATTTGGCAGGCTGCAGTAACTACGTGGGATGAACGTCATGAGCATGCCCTGTGAAATCACTAATGTTTCCAGACATGGGGAGGATTCTGGGGAGACTGACGGCACCGGTCACAGCTCAGCAGCTCAAAAACACTTTCTGCAGCTGCATACTTCCAAGACACCTTGGAACAGCCGGGGTGACAGAGAAAAGTTTCTTAGGAAGTAGGGATGCAAGTCCACACAACTTTTGTGGCTTTTCACAAGGAGCTAATGGGAGCTGAGGTCTTGATATTGTTATAATATTCTGTGGCTTCTAATGCTGTTCCAGGCTGGATGGCTGCCACACATGCAAAATGTGCTTAGAGTTTCATCCCTGGCACTGTAACAGCTCCTGCCCATATCACACCCTGTAGGTCATAAGGGAGCTATTAAATCATACCTTAAGTGTAAAATTTGCAACTTAGTGTATCTCTTGAAAGATTTTGAAATCTGGACAACGTGTGGCCAGCTGTTAATTCAGCCTGCAGTCTTCTGAATCCATTCAGAAACAGGTAAATACTGTGTTGCTTTGGTAGACCAATTTATTCTTGTGCACATAGAACAGCCTGCTGCAGCTGTTGCTACAATAGGAATAAAATATATTCAGAATATCAGGTGGATTGGTCTTTGGCTGTCATTTAGTGTTGTTTGTAACATAACGTATCTGTGGTATAAGCAGGTGAAAATCAATTAAAATTAAAGGAAAATATTATAGGGTTGGGTTTTTTCCAGAATTTTATGAAAATCAATTAAAATTAAAGGAAAATATTATAGGGTTGGGTTTTTTCCACTGAATTTTAATTTGAAATATGCACACTATGTGCTTATGTACTGCCTTACATACTGTCAAAAGAGAGGATGTTTCTTTAGATTAATTCAAAAGCCTATTAAAAAAATTTTTAATCCACCTCAGCTTTTCTGTGATACTGCTTATGACCATACCAGTTATTGAATATGGCCAGCCGTCAAGATACGAGACTGTTTTCTTTCTCAGGGAGATTTAGTTTAGTTCCTTAGTATTGCAGCTATTATCAGGACTCTGAATCAGTCAGTAGATCAAACAAAAGGTCCTTTTATCCATAAGCAAAAGGAAGTGAAGTAGTTCATATAATTTTGATGAAATTGCTGTGTTTTCTTATTTTTTCAGTTGCTCATGCATAGTGTAAAATAATTAGTCGTTTCTGAAATTTGCCTGTATCTCACCATGTTGCAGTCACATCAGAGTTTGACCAGAGGCAGTGCTGCAGAAGATATTGTATGAAGAGAAGGCAAATGTGAACAATAGTAGAAAATTGTATTATCAGAGACACATATATGTAGGAAAAATTCTACATGTACCAAGTCTTATTGCTGCTTCTCATTTCGTGCTTAGTGAAATGTTTTAGCTTGTTGAGGAAAAACTACATCCAGCAATCATACCAGTGACTTGCGCATGTTGTGCAGAAGGATCACGCCCCTTGGAGTGTTTTCTACATGGCTTTATCACTCGTAGGGTCACCCAAGGAGCTCCTCACAGATACAAAGCAAGGCACTGCAAAAAATGTGAGTACATGATGGGAAAGAAAATACAAACAAAATACAAGCTGTTTTGTGCAAACTATTTGTGCACATGTAGGTTTGAAAAGTATATTCTCTGTAGGACTGCTACAATTAGTTTACCATCTTTCTAAAGGGTTTTTAGCTTTCTGTGATAAACATCACATCCATTTTTTAAACTGGCAGTAATGTTGTTCTGTGTTTGATATGCTGCTATATATTATGAACGTTCCTAATCATCTCTTCAGACGGAGTTTCAACTTGATCTACTTCAGCTATTAAAATGGGAGATCAAACAGAATTTTGAAGGCCAGGATCACCTTTTAAAAAAATATCCTTGTCCATATGGCATATTCAGATACTATAGTAATGACTGGTGGAGTGATAGATGTTTAAACTGTTAAGCATACTTAGCTAAACCAGTATCTTTTGTTGAGAAAAACATTCTTCCTCTAAAACTGTCTTGCATTGTGCATTCTACAATGGCATATAATAGAAATTGGAAAAAAAGCTATTAAGTCAATCCAGGCCATCATTCCATGGAGGCAGTAGTTTGCTGCACTGAAGTTTTTAGCTCTAATTGGAGCTAGTTTTCAATTTCCCATACAATGGGGTTTCAGCTACATCCCTTGGGAGATTATTTCACAGTACAATAACTCTGCTGAGATGTTTTGCTGATATCTGGCCTAAAGCTTCCCTCCTAATTTCATCCCATTGTTTGCTGTTATAGCCCTAGGTATCACACTAAACAATTCCCCTTCTTCCTAAGTGGTTAGCTTGTCAAATATTTCTGGACATCTATGTTCACACTTAGTTCAGTTGTTGCTTGGTTAGTATCTAATCTTAACATTTCTGTATAGATTTATGCTCAGTCCCCTTAAGCTTTCTGTGGTTGATCTTATTTCACATTTTTCTTTTTTTTTCTTTTTTTTCCCTCTCTCTCCCTCTCCCTTGCTTGTGTGGATAGCAGAGTTTTGACAGCCACTGAGCAATAGTATCATCTGGAGTGCATTGCAGAACCTTACAGATTTGCTCTCACATGCATTGCAGAACCTTACAGATTGGTGCTCTCACACCACTCGTTGAGCTGTCCGTAGGTGCACCGGCTTTATTTTTTCTGTCCTGCCACATTGCCATTTAAGTTGAACTGCATATACACTCTTCTTTTTCTCAGGCTTACTGCTTTCCAAATTTTTCATTCCTATTGCAGTTCTGGATTTTTTTCTTATTAGGAAATTCAGGAAATACACACAATTAAATGAACAAGTATTTGTTGAATTTTGTCCTTTTCAATTTTTCTGATGTCTTGCTGTAACATGGATGAATAAATTAACATTTGTCACTTTACTTTGTTCTTCAGTACTGCTAAAATACTGTTTAGGATTCTCACATCGGTTGAGATAGTAAATAAAACAGTCTTCTCATTGTAATGTGTCACTAGATAGATAAAAAGAGTGCTACATGGTAATGAAAACTGTCTTGAAAATATCAGTGAGGCTGCTACTTTTTTATCTTTCCAAATAATTCCCCTCTAGAAAATTGTGACTTTTGGAAGAATAGGAATACAATTGAGTCTGTGAATGGAATTTATAGAAGTCTCATATCCCTTCTGATTTCATAAAAAATAACTCTTTAGGATTTTTTTGTGAGTCTTGCAATATTTCTCCACTTGCTGGAGGCACTTGACGATGTAAGAATCTCAGCTTTCATTTTTAAAAGAATTGCCCTTTCAGGCTTAATTGACTGCAGAGAAAAGTTGAAAATGTGACTCAGGAGTTTCCAAAAGCAGAAACAAAAATGCAGCTAAGAGGAACTGAAGCCTTTTTTTCCCTCTTAATTTACTGATATTTAAGCAAGTTTCCAAATTATTTAGATTGACCTATAATTTTTAAATTCTTCCACCTGACATCACAACTACATGAGTGTTTGTGGTCCTCTTCTAGCTTGGCTTAGAAATAAGTAGTTGGCTCCAGAGCTTTTATAGTGTGATCCTCTTTATTCACAAAAGATGACCAAATTGTTACATTGGAAGTGAAAGTAATCAAACAGGAGACACTGTTTTGTCCCCAGCACAGCTTCCAGTCACTTTGATTTCTCCCAAAGACTTATTTGCCAGGATTCGTTCCTGGTCTTCACTCATACTCCTCAGGCTCCTTCATCATATCTTCCTGTAATGTTAATTCTTAACAACATGCCTCTTCTTAAGTCAGATAGAGATAGGAAGTGTCTAAAATGGTCACCACAATAGCAATATTTTAGGAAGGTTTGTGTCTCAGTGTGTCCTATAGCTGATCCACTCCATCCACCCTGTCCCATGAAAGGGTCTCACGTATTTTCATTTGTTAACTCAGTTCCCTTCCTCTACTTTACTTCTGGGATGAATCCTCTCCTGCCATGGCAATTTTCTCTGGCACTGAGGTTAGGTGAATAGCAAAATAATTTGGTAGGCTGGAAGAGTATGTCTTTTCATCCTTATATAGCACATTTGAATATATGCTCTCTTTCTACAAGATGGTTTATCCTGAGTGGTGAACTGAAATAAAATGTCTTGTGCATGTCATAAAATGAAGTGCTAGATTATAGCATATAATATTCCTATAATGTACATGTTCCTTTACATACTATTGTGTAATTTGCACACAAACTGTAGCTTGTATTTGTATGCAGTGCTAACTAGATGACATTTGTTGTATTAGGAAAAACCCGTGTTGTATTTCTAGTGTCCTAGTTTCGGTTGTGATAGAGTTAATTTCCTTCCTAGTAGCTGGTACAGTGCTGTGTTTTGGATTTAGGATGAGAACAAAGTTGATAACACACCGATGGTTTAGTTGTTGCTAGGTAGGGCTTGCACTAGTCAAGGACTTTTCAGCT
>NW_008796218.1:9865868-9871266 GCF_000699145.1 Aptenodytes forsteri | reverse complement strand
ATTATTATTATTATTATTATTATTATTATTTTCCCTTCCTTTTTTGTCCTATTAAACTGTCTATCTCAGCCCATGAATTTTACTTTTTTTTTTCCCTGATTCTCTTCCTCATCCCAACAGGGGGAGAGGGGAGGGAGTGAGCAAACAGCTGTGTGGTGTTTAGCTGCCTGCCAGCTTAAACCACAACATAGAGAAAAGTTCTTATGAACATCTAAAGCAGCTTGTGTTACATATTGCAATTTTCTCAGCTACTTCATGCATTTTCTGCAGCTTCAGTTTTTAAAGGACAATATAGCATGGTAGAAGTAATTCTCTAAGACTGCAATTACCAGATCACTAAATACTCAGAAGCATAAACTGTTCTTAGGGCTGTCAGCTTCCACTCCTGACGCTATGGGGCTGTCAACTAGAGACAGGAAAAAAGACATGTTGTTATAGTCATGATCCATTTCAAAAGACACAGGAAACCACATATCAAAAACTGTTTTAAGGGGTGGCATATGAATTGGGATGTCAGCAATGTTGCTTATATAGCTTTGAAAGTAACTTCAGAAGTTTCTAGAAGATTCATTATATCATCTGTAAGCTGTAGCAGGGACCATAGAAATTAGTTTTATTCACCTTACATTTGATCGTAGCTGCTCAAAACCACCAACAGCTGCAGCTTCAAGATGAAAAGAACATGAGCTCATGATGTTGCACAGGCAGAGAGCAGGTACCTGAACTCTGAACACAGACGTTACTGGTTACTGGCTGGATAGAAGTGAAAACTACTGAGAGATTTTGACATTAAAACCTCTTTATGACGCTTCATTGTCTTGGATTAGTTATCATGATGTAAAATTCTGTATGCATCAAGATAGAGATGGCTTTTATTCATGGTAGCCTGTCAAAATCAGCTGTGTACCCCATCAGCGAGAATTTCTTTTTACTAGTTAAAATCATACAAAAATGATATTGCGGGTTTTTATTGTGTAAAAACATAGCTGTTTGCTGTAAAGATATGGCTATAAGGTTACTTACAGTGGCTTTGGTAATATTTGGTGATTGAGTAGAATTAATGTATTATGCAGCCATGAATTGCAGTGGTCAAATATTTAGTTTGTTTCAACCTAGACAGGTTTGGGTATGTTTATTCTTGAATAGTTGACTTCTCCATCTATGTATAGTAGCATATGCTGCAAATCTGTCGATTTCTATAGGTAACATTTCTTCTATATCAAGGTGCTCTGTTATCAGATGTGCTCAGCTTTCCCCAGTTGCATTTTGTTTATTCATGATAAGAAGGATAACAGCATGAAATAGTTATCATTAATATTTGTATCAATAAATCAGGCTTTCAGAGAGGTTTTTGAAACAGAGATGGGAGGACAAAGCAATAATAAAAATTTTAAGAATATCTAGTGGAAAAAAACAGATGACTAAGAAACAGTAAACTCATAAAGCTACCAGAAGAAAAGTCATTGTGGATAGCAAAGTTTATTAATAGGGAGAAAAAAATGGAATGGCTAAGGAAAACAAACAGAAGCATAAATCTAAATCTTAGAAAAGAAACACTTTCTAAAAGATGAATAGATCCATGAATCAATATTTGAAAATAAAGAGTGGATTGAGATCGAATTTGAAATGACTGTTATTTGAGGAGTCTATTAATAATACATGTGCCAAATCAAGGATCACAATATCATGAAGTAATCTAGATTTGGGTTTCTATTGCTCTCAAGGTATAGCTGGTGACAGTAAAACATACATATAAGCAAATATACGTCTACTATTATAAAACAAGGTTGGAAATATTCCAACTTCATACTTACTTTTGCGTCTTATAACATCACCATAGGATTTGAGAATCTGATTGTTCCTGGAAAAGGTGCTGTTCACATCCAGTATGACTGCCTGCCTGCTGCATCCTGGCATTGGCATTTTTGATACTCGTGCCTTAAACAGTTTTAGTGTTGGGATTACTGCTGATAGTAACATCAAAACTACGTGTAAACACTTTTTTTTTTCCCGTTGGTGTAAAGTTACGCGTGCATTATTGAGATCACCAGAAGTACTTTTGTGTCTTTGGATAAAATGTATGAGAAGCTGTGAAGACTGTAATTTGTATTGGCACCTGCAGAAGATTGTGTAGGAGTAGCGACAAAACAGATCTTCTGATTAAAGCATAGATAGTTACATGATTGTGATAATGGCAGTTACTTGTACAGATGGGTAAAGCAGGAAAACAAAGCCATGAAATAAAGAAATTAAGCTGTAAATACTTAGGGTGCTATGTATGAAATCCTAATGAATATTCATATAGTAACTAAAGCAACTGCTGGCATAGTGCTAATCCTTTTGCAAATAACAATTAGCAGCGAGGTTGTAAAATGGATGTTAACTTGCACAAAGTATCAAGAGTTAAGAAATCTGGATAAACAAAAGCTTTCTTCATCTGGAGAAGAATTCTGCACTGTGAATCAGATTGCAAAATAAAGAGAAGATCTGAATCGCATCACAATTTCTAAACAGGTTGCAGAGGCCCACTCATTCGAGTGCAAAGATGAACAGTCCTCCTAAATATTATCTATACAGAAATCAGCAGTAGGAACACACTGCTACAGGATTCAACTCATTCACTGAATTCAGCTGTAATGGAAGTAGCATATAGAAAGGGAAATTCATTTTTCTTTCTTTCTGTAGAGGTGTTTCGGAATGACAAATATGGTATTTCTGTACTAATTCTGGTGTATAAATTACAATTATTAATGTATAGTGCATAGTTTGTGCTGTTGCCATTGGAGGCTGAATAGGTTTTGAAACAAGGAGAGTTTAACAACTAGTACATGTGATGTGCTCTATTGCTTTGTGTATTGAGATTTGAAAGCATTGTTTCTATGATGCATACCCAAAGTATTTTGAATCAAATAATTTATGGCTTTCTTTAACATAAGAATGCAGAGACTATGCGTGTACGGCTACTATCCATCAGTTTATACTGGCTGAGGATGTGGACCAGATTTACAGAGCTACATAGATACGTTAACAGTTGAACTGGCATTTAATATCATCCTATACAGGCATTTAAGTAAAAATTATGTGCCTGATTTCAACTAAAATTCAATAGATATTCCAGATTTTGATGAATTCAATCCTTTTAAAACACTTACTATCTACCCAGATATGCCCCTAAATACTTTTAAGAAGTCATACTCATGACAGTGACTATTGTTTACTTAGGGAGCTAATATGGAAAATTAAGATAAAGCACAATATAATGTATTACGTTATGAAGATACACTTTTAAGCTGACAGTTGTAGATGAAACGTGTCCTTTGGAGCAAGACTAAATCTGAAGAAGGTAAGATCGACCCCAAAGGACACTTGGTGTCCTCTGTCAAACCGTTGCCAAAAGAGGGAGATAAAGAGTGTAAGAAAGACAGCAAGTGTAAAGTGCTGTGTTTTGTTTTGTATAATTACGATCTAATTATCAGTTTAGTGGGCTCATCTGAATCATCATGCTAAATAGCCACTGAGAGACGACATCTCTTCTCCATAAATTTATCTAATCCCTTTTTGAGCCCCCTTCAATAATATCACTGTAGTAATATGGCTGTCTCCCACTGATGTCCATATGCGTACAGTCTGTTAGCAATACAGTATGCTCAGCAGTGTCTGGTACTGGTATTTCAAGTATTTGAATGTGTTTGTTTTTATTTGTTTCCTTTGTTTTCCACTGGCATTTTTTGTGCATAAATGAGTCAAACCAGTTGATGGCTTTAAAATACTGAGGAATCAGTATATTCATGGTATTTTAGTGATTTGCTGGAGTGTAGGTGTGCCACAGGGAAAGAATAAAAAGCATATTGTCTTTAGAGAAACATCTATACAAACAGATATTAATTCTATCATCTTCCCTTCATTTTTTCCCCCCAGAATGCCTTTAAGGCATTTCTCTTGTGCCTGTGAATTTAGTCTAATTAGCGTTAATGATTAAACTGGTGGTTCAATACACATGTTCTGACGTGCTGCAGACTACTATAGTAATTTTTTAGCAGCATGGAGTCAGCATAATAACAAAGTTTGACAACAAAATATAAACATTCTGAGAAACTATTTGTCCATGAGAAACGAAGTTTTGAGGCAACTGAAACATCACTTTGAAACTGGCTGTTTTGTAATAAAGTATTGCCAAAAAAAAGGAGCAAAGACAAATTGAAACAGTTCTGAGTGATTTGGGTTTGTTTTTTTATTTTTACATTTGCAGCATGTATCACTAAGTACTTAGTTACCATTTGCAAAATGGAGAACAAAGATAGAATATCATCACATCTGACATCAGGAAAGTTGCCTGATATGAGAAAGCCAGTTTTGTACCTGCTATCCACACAATTAGGGACTCAGAGTAGCATTTATCCTCCCAGTTTTAGCTATGATTTTTGGAACTGTTGTCAGACTATGAATCAATTTTAACTATATCTTCTGGCATTAAATCAGCATAAAACACACACATTATGTGTTGTTTTAGTTTGGTCCATTAGTAGTCATACTACTTTACTTCCTGGATGAAAGGATTTTTGACAACTGATATCAAATTGTCTTGTCTTCACCAACAAATTTTAAAGAAATAAAAAACCAGGAAATATTTTAAACACATATGCCAAAATACTAGAAATTTTCATGTTCAGTCAAAACCTGTCCTTCCTTCAGGTGGTTCCTGATTAATTGGAATGCAAGGCCCTAATTGGCTGGGTACTACAGATGGGGTGCTTACAGCAATATCCTTTTTAAAATGAAAAATTGAGATTTCAGACATGTGTTTGACAAATTTTATTGTAAAATTTATTCTTGTGGTTTTCTTAAATTTAAAGGTTGAGGAAAAAAGGATATCCAAAACCAGATTTTTCTTTAAAAGATAAATTGATTCATTGCACTATAGTTAAGTTAAATGCAATATTCATTCTCTGCAGATACTGAATAAAATTTGTGATTTCATTTTCCAGTCTGTGCAGAAAGTTGGGCGCTTTGGAAATTCTTTAAAGAACTCCTCTGACTGAAGGAGGGTTCAAAGTAAGCCTCAAGTCTTACTTGCAAAGCCACATAAAGGAATGGAACCTCAAGTTTGCCAACTTTATTTCTAGGTATTGTTAACATAACTGCTTACACAGTAGTGGTTTGTATTAAATTTCATTGGTTGTCCTTGATTCAAATGAAATAAAATAGCAAGCACTATTCAGTCATTTCCATGTAAAAAATTAAAAAGCTGAAAAGTTTTGGAATAACAGTAAAAAATTATTTATTTAAATTATTGTTGTGGTTTAAACCAGCAGAGAGCTAAACACCACACAGCCGTTCGCTCACTCCCCCCCCCCCCCCCCCGCCCCGGGGGTGGGGGGGGTGGGAGAAAAAAAAAAAA
>NW_008796218.1:9857792-9865638 GCF_000699145.1 Aptenodytes forsteri | reverse complement strand
CATCGGTGTGTTATCAACATTGTTCTCATCCTAAATCCAAAACACAGCACTGTGCCAGCTACTAGGAAGGAAATTAACTCTATCCCAACCGAAACCAGGACAATTATAAAAGTGACAATTTTTTTAATCCTTCTGTTAGCCCAAAGCTTAATCCAAGTTCCTTAAAAACATCCCTAAAAACTTGCAAGGCATGTCACAAACATGGTCCAACATTAAAGTGAATTTATACCAGGTAATGGGTATGGAGGTATCCTAGTGGAAATTATATGCTTTAAATCTCAATTTGGGGAAACCATGCTGTGTTTTAATGCTACCTATATGAATCGAAGTTGGGGGGAAATGTTTTGACTGACATCTTGAAATGGAAGTCACACTTACACTGTCTTTATGACATGAATTTATGACAATTTGTGTTATAGGCTTCAATTCAGCAATGATACAAAAATCCTCCTTTCATCTTATCCAGATGAAGAGTAAACTTGCCTAGATGTATTTAAATGAAAAAGAATGAAATTGTCTCGAGAAAGTTAATTTCAAGATAGGAGTAAAATGTTTGAGGCGAATTTGCTCTGTGCTGTCAGTAGGGTTGAAGTACTGTAGAGACATGAAGTAAGAAATTCAATATTTCAAGAACTAATATTATAAGGAAAACAAAGCAGATATGGAAATAATCTTTCAGTCAGAAATTTTATTTGCTGAGATGTATCACCTTATGCAGACACACGGGAAAAGATTGCTCTTGTTAAAATAAGAAGATGTTTATAAAGTACTTATTGGACACAACAATATATCTGACAACTTTCAGGAAGAATATAAATGTGAAATATGATGTTCAGATAGGCATACATTCATGAATAGGACGCTGCCCCTTTTCACTGCAATGCCAAGGACATGTTTAACTCAGGTTTGTGATAAGCACAGCTAAAGCACGATTAAATTATTAGTTAAAACAGGATGGAAATTAATTGACAGAGTGAAAGTGAAAAAAGCAGATGTGAAAAATAATCAGTGTGTCGTTACTTCCCAGAGTAATTTCAGGATGTCTAGAAATAGGCAGGACTGATATTGTTTGTCATGCCCATTCAAGAAAATACATAAATATTGCTACGCTTTTCTCAGCTGGCTCTTTTGTGCCACTTACGAGCATTGAAGTAAATACATAGAACAAATGAAAACAAGAACAAGCAGTAATTCTTTCCTTTATACAGATAGCACTGTGTGATATTCTGTTGGACAACAACAGTTAAAAATGCAAAGAAAGAGTGCAGCTCAAATTGAGCCTTGGGGTAGGAAGAAATGGCTGATAGTGCTCTGCTTCTGTGTGCAAAGAACAGAGACATTTTCTCAGGTAAGGTTGTGGGTGCCGTGTAGGCTGCGGCACTAGATAGCCAAACCTGCTAATGAGAGGAAATGAGAGAGACTGTGAAAGGGATGGGACAAAGAGCTTTAGCAGTAGGAGCTAGACTGCTGTTCTGTCTGACAGTTCAGATGACTCCTGGGTATATATTTTATGTATGTCTTACTTATAAATAGCACAAGAACTTTACGGGGACACAGCATGGCTATGCCATGATGAGGAGCTTGATTTGCAGAAGCCCCGAAGCGTATCAAGTGCAGGACTGCTGAAGAAACTGTTGTTCTGTAGTTGGACGTTATTCAGTTGTATTGGTTGCAGCACGAGCATTTCAGATTTAGAAGATGACGTCTATTTTTTCAGCATTTTTTTTTTATTTTAAAGGGAAAAATGTGTAAAGTTCAGGTTCACATCTTGTCTGTTTTGCGCAGTTTGGAGGTCCACTTACATCACAGTGATGGGAGCTCATAGCAAGGTATCTGTTGCCAGACCTAGTCCATACAATATTTCAGTTCTGTAACATAACGTAGGAACTTAACTGTTCTTTTTAAAGACTTGGATAATGTGAAAATCCTGTCCACCTTGCCAAGACAAATTCTGGAACAGGATCTCTGACTATATTTTCTCTCACCTCACTTTTGATACTGTGCAATATCTGTGTCTGATATCTATGTCTGAGCTACTCGCCTCGAGCTCCCTTTGAAGATAAGGAAAAGAAAAAACATTCTTAGGGTACGGTTAATTTAAGTGCTCATTTCTTTCTGCTGCCTATAAATGGAACTTAAGATGACTAGGTGAGAAAGCTTTTTTTTTTTTAAATATTTAAATTTTTTTTTTTTTAATACTGTAGATGTCCATAGTTGGCCAGATGAATCTCAAAGTGCAAGGCAAGAGAGATATCTATCTTTTTTTTTTTTTTTTTAAATTTTGGAGAGGAAATTTTAACCTTCAGTAATGTTAACAAATATTAATCCAACCGTTTGATACTCTTCATATCTGATGAATTATTCATTCAGTGGATAAGTTTTTTCAGTGAATTCTATCACCACTGAATAAGATATTTGAGTATTTCCTGTTGGTATTTCATACCTACAATTTTGCACAAATTAGTCAAAAGAATAGACCATTCAGTGTTGAAAGTATCTGTGTTAATATCTTGATGTGATACATTAATGTAGGCACTAGAAATGCCTTGTATTTTGTAATTGGACTGTTAAACAAACAAACAAACAAGAAATATGAAGCTCTTTAATAGGTCCTTATCCACAATATTCCCACACTTATGAAATTTAAGCATTAGTCCATGAAGATCTATGCTGAATAACATGCCGAGAGACATAAAGCTGGATCTTCTCCTGCCACAGAGAGAAAACAAACTGGTTGATATGTAGCTCTCATCTAATATGTGCAATGCACAACTCTGAGCCACATAGTTTGGTAATGATTTATGATAAAAAGGATATATGCTGAAGGCAGCTTAGAAAGGACTTCTGCGGAGCCAACATCTGCTTTTCAAAAACAAATGTGGAACACAGTTTCTTGTTAGTGTGTGTCAAAGTGCTAGTAATGTAATAGGGCTATTCTGTTTATGTGGATTGCAATCCAAACCTGATGTGAACTGAATTTACACTTTTAAAATACAAACATGAATTGAAATGTAATTTAATGACAATTGGAGAATGTGACTAATTGTATTCATTTCTAAGGAGCAAGGAGCAAGTCACTCAGAGCAGAGGCCTTGAACAACTTAATAGTAACCTTCAACAACAGCAGTAAGAAAATGCAGCTGCAGGAACTTTCCATGACATGGCAACTGTGTGGTGACCTACAGATGCAATTCGTGAAAATGCTGGAGCACATGTTAAAGATGCAAGACATTTCTTCTAAGTAAATACATTAAAAGTGTTCTTTTTTTTTTCTTTTCAGGCCCTTTTATAGAAAAGTCGGATTTTTATAACTTCCCATAGTTATAATTTAGCATGTCTGTCATTTGACATTTCCAAAGCACTTTCTCAGGATGACATGTTTTATTAGGACTTATATAGAAGGTAGAATATTCTTTGAAAAGAAAGTGTTTGTAGTTCTAGTGATGTCTTGCATTTCCCAAAGGATCTTGGGCTGTAATTTAATGGTGCCAGACTTTTGTCTTTTTTGACTGTAGGAATCTCTCCTATGGAGACCTTCACTTGCTTGCCTCTATATGTCACTATGCATGAAATATTCAGGATAAGAGAGGCATCTATTTAGGACCTTTCTGCTTCCCAAGTTTTGTCCTCTGTGTTCCTTAGTCTGGTAAGTCAAGGCTGGCAGGACTTCTCACAACCTCTATAGCAGCTGGTTAAGCATCTTCTTTTAGCTCCTGGATGCAATCATGGTTGAATCATGGATCAGTTACCTTGAACAGCTACTTGTTTGTCATTGGTTCTAGAAAAAAGATTTCCCAGCCACTCTTTTCCATCGTGCTAATGATTTATTCCCATATCACATACCTATTAGTTATTTTGTGTTTGGGACTGCCATAGCTAGGCCAGTTCTCTTTAGCATTATTTAATCCATTTGTTCATTGTACCTGGCCATCAAAATTGCAGAGCTGTAAATTGGATTGCAAAAGGGTTTCTTAGGCTGGGTCAAAAGTGAAACAAAGACTTCTGGGTGGGTGTAACATGATGATAATATTCCACAAAATAAATGAAGTAATAAATTTATTACTATTATTTGTAAGTTTTCAAAAAGAGCTTGGAGCTTTCTAAAAGAGACATGTAGTTCGGCACAGCTGATTGGGTGTGGCAGTGCTCATTGATGTAAGGTAGAAAATTCCTTCATTACACAAATCACTGTGTGATATTTTATTGCTTGAATCATTGAGTTAGCCAGACATAGAATTATGGTGTTACCTTTTCTTAAAAATCATCACACCCGAATTAGTCCCTGCTGCTTCTGTCTCCCTGTAGTTTAGCTCTGAATGTCTCTGCACCCTTTGAAGTCTTCCCTATTTCAGTGGAATTTTAC
Organism: Aptenodytes forsteri; assembly: GCF_000699145.1. NCBI lineage: Eukaryota > Metazoa > Chordata > Aves > Sphenisciformes > Spheniscidae > Aptenodytes > Aptenodytes forsteri. The sequence continues at coordinate 9,861,275 of NW_008796218.1, read as the reverse complement.
ATGCCAAAGGTATAAATTTGAAATTTGGGTTACAAGATTGCCAGAGGTGCCAGAAGAAGACATTTTTCTCAACTCTCTTTGTTCTGGCCTGTGTATACTGAATGAGGATTGCAGCAAACGTATGTAAATATGTATGAGCAATACCTGCCTCTGAAAAAACCTGGCAAGTGAGGGATAATGGTTTTAGCAAGTTCGGGGAGAGTTCCAGTTGGGAATTCATATGCTGATCGCTTTCCACAGGAACTGTAGTCCACAGAGCAAAATATTCTGCAGAACATCTGTGTACCTGGCTAAGGCAGGTCCCTCTGGAGGGAGAGGGAAATTGTGTCTGCCTGGGCATCTCTTAGAGGAAATGAAGTCCTGGCAAATGGAGAGCACTGAGCAGAGCTTCTTGTTACTCAGACAGTGTTTGTGCGCAGCTGGATGCAAGGACCCAGTAACAAGGATACAGTGGGCAGGTGACAGTTATGAATAAGCCCATATCATTTCTGCTCTGCATTTTCCAACTTCTCTGAGCTTTGCCTGTTTCAAATTATTTCTCTAGATATTTCTCTCTCTATTTCTCTAGCCAAACCTGGCTCTTCTGCATTTGAGTCTTTGTTGGATGTGTTGCTATGTGGAAAAGCTCTAGGTAGATCCCTGCAAAGCTGGATGAATTGGGGTCCTGTGAGAACACATTTTAAAGCTAACTGTTGATTTTTAGATTCATAGCTCTGAGCTACAGTGAAGTTGGGTCTCTTCCTCCTAAAGTGATCACAGTGTAAACTGAGACACTGAAAACTTCAAGCAGACCTAAGCAGGTGGAGCTTCTGGATGCTTTTAACACCATATTAAGGGTGGGAACTGATAGAGAAGACTCAGAGGAGACTTCAGTTAAGTTTTAAATGAATGAAAGGCATCTGCAAAAGAAAAAGTGAATATTTCTTCTCATAATGACAAGAAAAGAAGCAATGATCTTTAAACTGTTACGAAAGCAATTTAGAAAGTTTAGAAATCTAATTCCCCTTAAGTGCAACAGTTTAATGTCTACATTTATTTTTTAAATTGGCTTATATTAATAAGCCAAAAGAACTGGAAACTCTTTCAAGTGTGCAATATCCTCTGAAACGTGATTTAGAATATTTCCACAATTTAAAGAACAGAGTTTTACTTTTATCTGTTTGTGAATTGACAACAGAAAAGTGTTGGTGTTTTATGCTATTTCATCTTTTGGATATCTCTGTTAATCTTATAGGTCTGTTTAGTTTTGAATTAGTTGCATACCTAAATTTGTTTTCTAAAGATAAGGATAGATTCTTAAACATATTAGATTATCATGTTTAAACTATTTGTGATCAATTTTGTATTTCTTTAAGTCTCAACTATCCTTGATAATTCTGTTTCCCCAAGGAGATTGTCTTTTACAGGTCTGTGTGGATTGGGAGAGTGAAGAATTGCTACTCCTTGTCTCTTATCCATGAATAGCTATATTTCGTATTTAAATTGCACATGTGGTAATAACATTGTGAAAGATCAGCATATTTCAATACTGGTTTTAAAAGACCGTATATCCATTCCTGAAGCAATAATATCTATTAGTCATATTTAGTAGTATAGCAGAATTCCATATCTATGACTTTGACAGGGACAACGCTGGTGGTATCTGTTGTAAATTATTAGCTATGAACCAGCTGGATACCTTTGCTTTGTGGTTTACTTACGGTTTTGTGCTTAAATCTATTTTATGAAGCTACTTAATAGAAAGCAGAGACATTTCTACTTAGAAACATCGAACTAGAGTCAAAGAGCATGCAAGAGCAAACAGAATTTTGTATTTCTTCTACTTCTATCCTCACTTATTAGAATAAAGTGATTCTTCACGATTGTTGCATGACCTTTTTCTTTTCTGAAGAGTCTACATTTCTCCTGAGTAGAATTAAACATCTCTGCTGAGGAGAAGGAACATCAGATTGCAATTAAAATAAAAGCAATCTTCCAACTGAAACATTAATAACTTTTTTTTAAAATGCTACATTTAATGTTCCAGAACAGGAAGTCATATAACATAACCAAGTTCAACAAACAGTACAGCAGGCATAATGTTTATTATTAGCATCACATCACCATATGACAGTGACAGGTGGTGATCCACAAATGCCATCAGTCATCAGAAGTGTGGGGAAAAAATGAAAGGCTTCAAAAAGTGCAATTTTATAGCAGTATAAACCAATTCAGACCTGTTATTGTTAGATAACTGTAAGATAAATTTCAAAGTTAAAATTTATGGTGTCTGAAAAGATGCTTTTTGAATTATTGGCTATGTAGGATGCTGCATCCTGTATTTATGTTGATTTGCAAGAGCACTGGTGCTGCAAGCAGACCTAACAGTCATGTATTCTAGAGTTTCCTAAAATAACCCCGTGTCCTAATTTTTCAAGAGATGGCAGGGAAGAAATTTATATAAGAGGATCTTAATTAGAAAATGTAAAATTATGTTTTAAATAGAATTCTGTTTCAGAATTTCCTACTAATTTTACTACTTTGTTGAGCTGTAGTTAACTATTTTAATTAATTTCATTTTCAATATAAAAATGCCTACTGACTTTGTTTTTTTGATCTATGAAAATATACATATTGTTTACTTCTAAAATATATTGTGAATGTGGTGATAATAAACACACAGAAAAATTCTAAAATCCTGTGTATCATGCATATATAAAATGAGTAGTTAGAATTTGCCAGTTATAAACTACTAAGAAGGAGAGAGTTCTAAATGTGTATGTCAGTCATTTTGTGTTAGGAATATGCTTTTCTTTCTGGGATGTCTCAAATGGGAAGATAGTTAATATCAAATTTTGCCCATTTCCCTTCATACTTTTTTTTTTTTTAATTTGAGGCACGCTAGAGGTAGTTTAAACTAAAGAACATAAAATAGAGATAGGATTAAGGCAATGCTTTTATCCACCAATGGTGGGCGTGAATATGTTGGGAAAAGAAGAAGCAAGAACAGAAGGTGCTGTGCTACCCCCTCATCTGTTTCGGTCATTGTAGTGTACCCTTCTGTGACATATAGTGCTCAGCTCTGTCACTTAGCTAGAGGTTGCATTCAATCCTGAACTAAAAAAGATAGAACGTGAAGTACTATGTAAAGGTCACACAATTTGTGATTGTGAAAAACTGGATAGCTCTTGGTTACTCATGAAGATACTGGCATATCCTGGAAACTGATGATCTTATAAGAGGTTACATTTTAGAAATTCAGGGATCAAAATATATCTATGTAAACAATCACATATCATAGAGAGCTACCTGAAAACAAAACAATGTCTGAGAACTAATTGTCCTTTCTAGTTGGCAAATACTTACAGATGTGAAATATTTGGGAACGGGCAGAAGTGTTGATCTGCTCGAGGGTAGGAAGGCTCTGCAGAGGGATCTGGACAGGCTGGATCAATGGGCTGAGGCCAATTGTATGAGATTCAACAAGGCCAAGTGCCGGGTCCT
>NW_008796218.1:9852719-9857358 GCF_000699145.1 Aptenodytes forsteri | reverse complement strand
CATTGGAACAGGCTGCCCAGGGAAGTGGTTGAGTCACCTTCCCTGGAGGTCTTTAAAAGACGTGTAGACGTGGTGCTTAGGGACATGGTTTAGTGGTGGACTTGGCAGTGCTAGGTTAATAGTTGGACTTGATGATCTTAAAGGTCTTTTCCAACCTAAACGATTCTATGATTCTATTCTTTATTTCTGCAGCTTGTGGTGTTTATTCATGAATGATTCATGAAACCCTATAAGCTGAAATGTGCTGAAATTTTAGGCTTGGTGAATACTTGAATGCTGTAAACAGACTAATTTATTTGTATTTGTCTTTTTTTTTTTTACATGCAATACCATCTTATAGTAAGAAACTGTTGAATGTGTTGGATATAATTTATATCCATTATGTGGTTTTTTTTTTTGAAACAAGTAGCAAATCTATAGTCTCCTTGCTTTATAAATACAACTTGCCTGTTCTGAATTACTGTTATGTAAATTAATGCATAATTGAAATGAAAGAATAAAGGTAACGCAGACTAAAGTGCCCTGTGTGTGTATTTACTTGTATAAGTCTCTTGTAGGAAGATTAGACTGAAATACAAAAAAGTTGGATATTATTATAATGAGCTCTCTTTTTCTTTAAAAAGGGTTGATCAGCATGTCACATCTGAATACCCTGAACTGAATTTGCCATATAGTTTTGTGAAACTTCTGGACAAATTCTGGACATCATTCTAAGAGTAACTACTGTTTAAAAGCATTCTTGGTGCGAGTGTTACTTCCTAGATGATGTAAAGTTGTAAACATTTAGTTCTTAGAGTCCTTAAAGCAGATATTTTAAGTGTTTGCTACTCTGAACCAACTTGAGGGATATCAGATTTTTTCTTCTTATGCCTTTTTTTCCCCCGTTTTGAATTCTTACTGTATCTCTCCTTAAGCATACATCTTTATTTTCCTTCATTATCTTTAAAGGTGATTTTCTGGCTGGCTTTTAAGCTTTTTTAACTCTAGTAACACCTTCCATTCACTGATGCTGTTGAGAAGTAGATTATGACAACCAGTCTGATTTGCTCTTAAAATGTATCTCAGAGGAGATCCATGAGTCTATCCTCGATCTACATTTACTACATTTTAATGTAGTAAATACATAGTATTAGTAAATGTAGTAAATAAATAGTACTACATTTTAATGTAGCACATGAACTTTGTTCACTTTGTCTCATCAGCAACTGTGTAATCTGATAATGCTGCTGACACTAGGTAAGCAAATTTTCATTCTGTTCAAGCCAGTCATAAATTCATTCTTCAAAAATGTCCTTTTCTGAGGCACAAACAAACCATAGGTTCTGAAGTAAAAGCTTTATAGAAAGAGCACTAAGCATAGAATGAGAGATCTGTTTTTAGGAGAACAAAGCTTGCGAGGATAGTATTGTCATTAGTTTTGAGGTCAGACAGGAGTATTGTTTACTTGTTCTATGCATGACAATATCTGTTAGAACAGGAACACTTTTGCTTGTGCCATGTAATTTTGGCAGTATCAGCAAGCAAAGAACAGTTTCTCAATCACTTCAAGAAGAGGTATTCCACTTCATGATTATCATATTACTTGCAACGAGTGGTGGTTTTGTTGGGCCACTAGCACATGCAGTGAGCTATTAGTGTGACATTTACCTGACTGAGCATGCACGTGTGTGCATGCTCCACAACTTTCGCCTCCGCCTACTAGGGCACACCTACTGGAGTAGCTCCATTAACCTCCCTAGAAAAGATTCTCTCATTTTGCTTTTGAAAATCTCTTGCAATCTTGTCCAGATGTGTAGGTGTGTGTTTTGCCATCACAGTATAATAATTTTCTTCTATTTACAGCTGTGCCTAGCAATGTTTATACAATATGTGCTAAAACCACATTTCAATGTATTTCTTTGCCTTTGGCTTAATTCTAATATTTACCTTGCTCAGCTAATCCATAAGCCCCTCTCCACTCCAGTTATAAAGGCAGTTGTATACCGGTATGGCAGAAAGGCAGTACTACTCAAATACCTTTTTTTTTTTTTAAGCATTTCTTAATGAAAAAGTATGCTCTATGGTTTGAGTCATTTTATGATATTAGTTTCTCATAAAGATCCATTAGTGTATTTCCTTTAATATTACTACGTGTATACAAACTGTGGCTTTTATTCTCCTTAGAAACAATGTCTGGGTAGTGTGTGTAGAAGAATATCTTGATCAAACAATAACAAGTGCTTTGTGTGTAGTGGAAACAATGTCTGGGTAGTGTGTGTAGAAAAATATCTTGATCAAACAATAACAAGTGCTTTGTGTGTAGTGCAGTCCATAATACACCCAAAGTGTGCATATATGTCTTGCATTATACTACTCTTGGTTAATTTGAATTGGGACCTCTAGGGGCAAGGATGGCATATGCTTTATCACTGCTGAGCTGAACATCTTGTTGGTTTTCAAGAAGCAATGATTTTACAGTATTTTTCACATGCTGATCTTTGTAATTTAAGGAAAAGTGCAAAAATATATATTTTCTTAAATCTCTACATGTGCAGTTCCAAATACATGTTTAGTAACAGGAGACAAATGAGGTTGAGGTCATTTAGCAGTGTCCTGGAGTTCGTTTACTTATGCCATATAAGCACTGCTGACCTGAGCATCACTGGGCTGTGGCTGGATCAAGACGGCTCTTATTACTGTTCCCATTAAAATACAAAATTAGCAATTATAATGAATAATTTAAGTACCTTTGCACCCCATTAGACTATGGCATGTACCTCTAATTTCAATAATAAAGTATTTAATATTGGTACTTGCAGATCAACTAATATTTTGTTGCAATGCATATCTATTATTGTATTTGGTTGTTAAGATTCTTTGAAGCTTCCTCTGATGTAAAGGGGAGTGAATCTGGAACCAGCCTCAGTGTTTCTGATCACCTTCAGAATCGTGACGTGTGAGCAGATTTACTATCAATGCATAAAAACTAATGAACCACTTTAAGGCATGTCATAAAACTGGAATTCTTTTGTACTTAATTAGATGGCCTGAAAAAGAGGAAATTGGACCAAAAAACTATAAAATTAGCTTCATCAGAACAAATTGGAAACACATGAGTAACCCACAGTAACTCTACAATAACAATGCTGCAATCCTTACAACACTATGTTTTGGTTCATTTGGATTGCTTATGCAAGACCCTGTTTAAGTCTTTCCCCCATTGTTCATTTATATATTATAGATGGAACTGCTGGTGATGCTTATGGTCAAGATAGCTCATAGCCTTGTCAGACTGTAATTTTTTGGGCAGATATTTTTTTCCCCTTTCCCAGGATGTTTTCTTAGGAATAACATAGAAATTTCTGGGTAAAGTGACTCAAATATTTTTGAGAATAAGCCTGGGCAAAGCCACTCTTTTGTACATATTTTAAAAATCATTTGTAACAAGTTGCAGAGAAATTTGGTACATTCATAATTTGGAGCAGGGATTGAAATTTGGCAGGGAATCAGGAATGTGACATTTGCTGAAAATAACCTGAATTTATCCAACTTACAAGGCTTCAAAAAGTTGCAGTTTGCACATGTGCAGTAAAGGTGTGTTAGTTTGGCAGCTTAAATCTTTTAAGTCTTTTCATCTGTACTGGGCATGTTCGAGGCTGGAGTTGCAGAACCTGAGCAGGAGTTGCCCTCAATCAGTCCCAGATGGTGGGAACTGAGGGCGAGGAGATGTCTGCTGTCCACGTTCCTGCTACCGGTGCCTTAGCATCGCAGGGGTGCCAGGATGCTGTCTAACTTGAAGCGGATGATTCGAGAACATCAAATTTGGCAATTTCTAGCTTGAAGAAGATGCCTGTCAAAGCTTACAAAATTAAGCTAACTAAAAAAAATTTAAAATCCATTCTATAGTATCTTTTTGATAGCTCACAAAATGCTATTAACAAAGAAATTACAACTTTGTGTTATTAGAATTTCCTAATTGTGTTCTTTGAGGTTGAGAGATCTGATTTGCAAAGTCCTAAACATTCCTAGCAGCAACAGAAGCAATGGAAACTTTGCATTGAATGTTCAATATAATGTTTTATATAATGAGAGTTACTCTGAAAAATCCAATGGGAGGCATTTAAATTGGATCCACAAATTAAAAGGCACTTTTGATCATAACTTCTGCAGGTGTCAGCTCCCCATTTGCAAAATAGCTCTACTCTCCCCTTACCTCCTAGTAGCTGTGAAACTACATTAGTGTTTGCGAAAAGTATCTTATAAAATCCCATGAGGAAATGAATAATTTTATCATTGAAGTTTGAATAGTGTTTAGTAAGTAGATTATGGAGCTGCTTAGTAGTAAAAAAAAATACTGAAAATACTTAATGGCTTCTTGCTTAATGAGAACAATCCATCTGTAAATGGAATTAACCAGTGATTCAGTGGGAAAATATGATCATAACAGTATTACAGGACATAAACACAAACAGGTTTTATGCTGGAGCTTGCTAGCTTTTGCGTGATTGATGTTTGCCACTTTAGTATTCTCCTAGCATCATTTTTGGGTGATGATTTAATAACTATCAAAGCAGTACTTTGATTTTGTACAAGGGCTTGTTCTTGCATATTTATGGAGATATGCTTGCATATTTGTAAATTTGATTATTCTGAGGAAACA
>NW_008796218.1:9844006-9852662 GCF_000699145.1 Aptenodytes forsteri | reverse complement strand
GAGATATGCTTGCATATTTACAAATTTGATTATTCTCTTGAGGAGACATATATATATATAAATGGTTTGAAAGGCATTGTCCACTAGCAATTTGTTAAAAAGTAATCTACTCTAATTTCATCTCTTAGGAGCTCTGCAAGGAATATTTTTAGGGATAAATATTATTTGTAGTTCAAGAAATTAATGATTAAGCCTCTTAACATTCTGAACTTGTGTTTTCACTCAGATTTTTTAGACAGTGCTAATGATTCCTGACTTCAGTTCTTGATCTTACTGTCACCAGAGCCTTAAACATGTTCCAAAGAATGAAAATGTGTTTTGGAAGCCTTCTTAATTTCTGCCTTAGCGAATGTAATGGGCAGATGATGACACCCTGTAAATATGTTTCGACCTCTCTTGGTGGCCCAGATCTGCTCATCTGTCCTGCTGACAATGTCCTCTGCATACCAATTCCTCTATTGGTAAAGAACTAATTTAAGCAGCTTCTTATTATCCTCCACTTTTATGGAGGCCATACATATGTACTATCTTCAGAGAAGGGGATGTGGCAAAATTATTGCAGCTCTCTTGGGACCCCCATCTGCTAGAATGCCCCTGATCTCCCCTCCATAAAAATATCACTGCTGTTCAAGTCAGGCACCTCTGTGTGTTTATTACCTTATGAGAATCTAAAATTTCTTTTGCTCCTAGTTGAAAAATCACAATAGGAAAGATAATAGCAACAGTCATAAATGGAAAAGCAATTTTGAGATAAATTTTAGATTAGAATCATTAATGAAACAGAAATGTTATTTTCCAAGACTTTTGATTTCTTCCCTCAGAGGAACTCAGAGTTTTCATTTTCTCCTTTTTTCTTCTGTACTTTGTTTTTCTTAGGAAGACAATAAACTGAGTATCTAGGGGAGTTTCCATTTCTTCTTCTTTTCCATTTTAACTTTTCTGAATATCAATGGTTCAGAAATGTTAGTGATTAAATGCAAAAGATTGATGCTTTTAGACTCCCATTTTTCTTTGGTTTAGAAGGTTTTGAAAAATAAGGGTGAAAAATGAAAAAGGAAATTAATTAAGGTGAAAACCAGTGAATGATCTCAAGCAGATATCGCATTTGGTGGCTAAAGAATAAGAAAGCAGGGCCAAATAGTTTGAATTTCTCCTTTCAAAGAATATTTCTAGACCTTGAACAAATAGAAGTATTTACACTGAAACAAAGCAAATAATAGTGAACAAAGAATAAAAAATAATGAGATGTACTTGAAAAATTGTTCTTGTGTATTTTTAATGAGATCCAGTTGAAGTTTTTTGAAGGAGTAAAAATATATTAAATCATACAGGATAATAATTGTGCATTCTTTTCAGCATTTCTAGAACCAAAAAGTACAACCTCTGCATTAGTATAGATCTATTAAAATTTCTGTAAACCCAAATATTTTTGGGTAGGTGCTAAGTGATGCAAATAAAAATGTTTTGGCCAGTATACTTATAATCTACTAATTTTTCCTTTGCAGGCGTATTTCAAGGGAAGCGTGATCATGACTACATTCATCCTTCTTATGCTGCTAGAATTAAACCTGTCCATAAAATAGATGGGAGAGCACACTGAACCATTTCAAAGGATGGCAAAGTTCCCATGATAAATTAATACCCAAGTCAAACTGCCTGCCTTTAAGGACTCTACACTCTGTGACTCCTGTTCACTACCCATTAAATATATATGATGTCTTTAAATGCCCCAATATAGCTATAAACGCATTCAGCTGAAATTTATTCCCTTCAATATTTGTCTACATCTAGATCTTTGTACTGTTATATCCTTCTTTCATATGAAAGTTTTATATTGTAGTTGTGAGGGAATGCCCACTATCATCACAGTTATATCAATCCCTTCAAGCTACGATATATTATTTCTTACCATCTCTGTCACATGGAACAGTTTCTCATAATTGCAACCTAAATGTTTAATGTGACAGAAGTAGGAATGAATGGGAAAAGATCTAAGTGTGGAGTGTAAATTAGCTTGAAAAAAGATGACAGTGGTTCTTGCTATGGTCTATGTATTGTGTAGTCTTGATCATACAGATAAAATTCTGGGAACACAATGAATTAAGTTTTGTCCTCAGTTTCCATCTTTCTTGTAGGATATTGGGGGTTTTTTGTTTGGTTTTTGTTTGTTTGTTTTTTAAGAGTAAGAGTGCTATCCATGTAGAATTCAGAAAAGAGGACAACTTGTTAATGGTTCAACCCTACGGAGCTGTTTATTTAAAGTGATACGGTTTTTGTTTAACAATTTTAAGAAAACCTTTTCTTGCAGGTCAATAATTACTTCCAAGTTGCTCATTTATATTTTCATACAACTATCTCCTTTCTGAATTCAGTAATTTTCTGCATAATAAGGTATGATTATAAACAAACTGAAACAGTTGCTTTTATTTTGTTTTGTTTGTAATGCTACTTACTTGTCATAACCCTCTGATTTATTATGAATAATGCATTCATAATAAAAATGGCTTTATTACAGTGAGGGTACATCAGTTTCTTCAAAATCAACCATATGACCATAATTTTCTGGCTCTTTGCCACAGACCATAACACCTATTTGTTCAATATAGTAGAAGAACTGAAGTGCTGGTTTGGGAATGAATGGAAATACTTCCTAAATAATTGTGGTGTTTTGTTTTGTTTTTTTTTACTATTATCTTACATTTTCTCAGCTTGTGCCACTTCTGTTTTTCCTTAGCTTATAAGTTAGGGTGTCTTGCAATTAAATGATTTCTTTTTTTAAGAAAAATATTTCAGGTCATTCTAAGCTATTTCACAGTGGAATCATACTAAGTTGTATAAACAAAGTAACTAGATTTTTAGATCTGTGTTATTAAAAGAACAAAAGTTAAAAATTACATGTATATGAAAATGATTTCTAATATTTGAAAAATATAGAATAGTTTTATAGAAGCATCTGAAGCATAATGAAGAGCCCTTTAAATTTAATAAAACTATTTTTTAAAATTACTTTCTCCTCTCTTGTACTAATAATCTTGGAGAGCATGGACTGGTAAAGCTGGGACCTGTAATGATGACCCAAACCAAGACTACTCATATGGGTGCGCACAGTGAAGAAACTTCTATTGACAGCAATTGAATACATTAATAGCAATGACTACTTTGAAATGTTTACTTTTTTTTCCTACTTGTGTTTGATAGTCAAGGTATTAAGGTTTCTGAGCATGTAGCATCTTGTACAGAAATTAAATCAGTTAGATCAGGGAATGTCTCCTGATACTATGCAGTTCTTTACTGTTTTTTCCTGTGTGATCCTATAGAGCAATGTGTTTTATACCTTTAAATTACTTTGGATCCAAATAGAAGTTGAAGGTGCTCAATAATCTCCTAACTTTTGAATGCATGACTTTGTTGTTATTGAGCCAGTGCACTGAAGGTGGTGTCCATATCTAACTTCTAATCAAAAACAAATCTGCTTCACCTTTACTGTGGTAAGCCTATGTTTTGACATTGTGTGAGCTCTGCAGAGATTTGTGAATGATATACAAAATGAAAAATCCTTTTTCCAGAGAAGGGCAGTCAGTACCTCAGATATTTGCTCAGCTTGTTAGATTTACTTAAATTTGAAATGCCTAGAAAGAATAGCAACTGAGAAATACTAACTATTAAAAAGAGACTTCAGAAAATATTGAAATAAACGTGCACTTAAAGGCTCTGACTTAGCGCTTGGGGATATGCCCACTCATGATGTAGATATATAAATCTCCTTTCCTGCCCTATAACATCAATAAAGAATTGCATAGCAGTTCTAGGGCATTACCTGTATTCATTTAAGTTTCTCCAGGTTTTGCAGTCATGCCAGATTAAATTTATGTACAAACATGTTCTTATACTAAACAGATATGGTATAGTATAAGACACAATTTGAGATTCACTGTAGCAATGAATTGCCTTGATGAGCATGTGTGAGCAATCCCTATTTTAGTCATACAAGCCTGTCAGAACTACAATGACAAATACCTCAAAAAGTGGTTTGTTTCAGTGAGTTCATTGCCCAAGGTATTTAGTCAGCTTCCATTTTTTCTCCCATACCACTATTTTAAGTGCACAAGCAGCCAACAAAGCCTATGGGAGATCCCCTCTTACACTGGAGGGAATCGTATCCAAGTGATGACTGATATCGTCACTGAACTGTTCCACATAAACAGATTTTAGCCAGTCTGCGCCTCATCTGCTGTGCAAGTAGGTCAATATGAGGGTGGTTTAACTGCATGGGAAGTTCCTTCCTTATAGCGGAGACATTAATGGAAAATCAGATCACCGTCAGTTATGTTTGGAGATGACTCAAGAACATTTCCTCTGTGCTTGAGAAAACTAGGATATTTTGCTCCAGAGCCAGTCTGTTTCTGGGACCTCTTTCAGGTGTGTTCCTGATTCCATGCATTCTCTCATAATCTCACTGGGTGCTATAGAAGGTAACAAAGGAAGCATCCAGATTAATTTTATTTGTCCAGGCATGAGTAAAATAGATCTAACTCAACTAATCATCACAGTTAGCTCTTGATCAGGACACCCAGTCTCCTGTTCCTCTTGAGATTTTGGTAGCCTCCCCCCACCCAATTTCTGTGATTTCTTACATCATATGTTGTTGTTGTACCCATTGCTTCAAAGAATTTGTGTCTGTGCATGGAAAAAGAATACCCGAAACTGCATATGATGAAGTACTTTGGATTTTTTCTTCATTCATGGACAGATCCATTTTAAAATGTCTCTTACATTTGAGGAATTCAGGTGCCATTTGCAGCCCTATCGGTGTTTGTCTTCCACCTGTAGAAGATGTTTCAGGATTGTCTTGTCCTTCTGTAGAGAATGTTTTTGGGGACTTCAGTCTTTCCCGCTTGTTCCGCCCCCTCTCAGTGGGATCTTAGTTAAACAGTGGCCACCTCCCTGTGTCATCTTTCTGAACCTGAGGCCTCATGTTCTCTATTTCACCTACAGAAATTACTTTTTTGGTGACGCTTACTTTACTTAAAAGTGTTAGACACTCACTGCTGAGTGTCTTAAACCTTCAAATTAGGTTTCTCTGAGAAAAGCCTCTACTTTAGACGTGTCCTCTACCCAGTTTACTTTTCATTTGTCTGAGAGTATAGCTCCCAGCCTTCTTCCCCTAACCATTCCAGCTCCCAGCGGAGGCAGTGCTAAAGGCTCTTGTTTTTTTATTTAGACAGGATTTTCCCATTTGAAATCCACTTGTGGTTTTATTGTCACAGGAAGAAGTGTTTTGGGGAAATTCTACACGACTGTATAATGCAATAATGTCTGAGTACCCTTGTACCTGGTCACTGAGGAAGCATACCAGACCTCCGGGTACAAAGGTGTTTAGCTGGGGGCAGAAGGATGCACAAGGCTCAAGTGTTTCCTGTGGAGCATTTTTTGAGGACCATTTCTATTTAAAGACTTGCCAGGCAACTATGCCAGGTTCTGTTTGTGCACTCGCCAGGGACTTTGCTGTAGCAGAGTTGTGTAAATGGAAAGCAATTTTGCACAGCCTGTACCAAGAGCTTGTGCTTCGGCAACAGTTGGTTATTACAAGTTTAAAAAGGAAAAAAAAAATCACTGAAAATAAACATCCAAATTAGAGTTCCTCACAGGTGATTTGAGAGTTCTGCCAGCTCTCAAGATACCTTAGGAAAAAAAACCAAACATTTTTCTTCCTATTTTAGAGAGAATTACTCAGGACATTTAGATAAAATCACTGAAAATAAACATCCAAATTAGAGTTCCTCACAGGTGATTTGAGAGTTCTGCCAGCTCTCAAGATACCTTAGGAAAAAAAAAAAAAATTTTCATCCTATTTTAGAGAGAATTACTCAGGTCATTTAGATCCTTTCTAGGGAGTTATCAAAAGCTGAAATTTAAAATTTAGAAATTCCTTTCAGTTGCAAGTTAAATCCACCAGACCTCTTGTTGTCATTTATAGTAGCAGTAGAGACAACATCAGGTGCTGAGGGTGGCTCAGTTGTTGGCCAGCTATAAAGGAGCTTGCATGCTGAAACAGTACACACCATCACATAATGATCTGCAAGGCCCCTTTTAGATCAAAATGGGAGAATTTTGGTATTTTTTTAAATGGTCACTGCTTTCTCCTGACTGCTTATTACTGGTTACTGCTCACTAAAGGAACATCAGATCTGGGTATATAAAAGATGTTATCAGGCTGGAATAACTGTTCTCACAATGTCCCTTTAGTCTTGATATTTTCATTACAGTGAATAGTGTTGCCAATTACAATTTTTTTTGAAAACAAAAATCAGCTCTTGAATTGAATTTAACTTTCATCTGATTTTTTTTAAAAGAAAAATTTCTAACTTTGCCATTGCAGAAAATACCTTGGAAATTAGAACTGTAAAAAAAAAAAAGAAATCTTTTCAAAATTTATTCCACAGTTTCAGAGGTTTTTCTTTTCATATTCTGTGATTGATAATTGCTGGAGGTGGCAAAACTTTAAATCCAAGATATTAGTACAAAATTGTCAGTTCTCAATGGTGTGTTAGTTGGCATCCATGGCTTAGCATATTTCTAGCTGATCGATTATTCCTCCCTCCTGTGCAGTATTCTTACAATTCCATCAGCAGAAGACCTGCATATACCCAGTTCCTCCTTTTATTTCCAGAAGCATTGACATAAAGTGGTCAGAGAAAGAAAATGACAGGAGATAAAGTCTTGGGGGCAGAGGTTTTAAAAGCTGTTTATGGGAGTTAGTACTCAGTTCACACAGTTAGATTAGCAAAAATAATTCATTAGCAAATTCTATTAGTGTCTTTTGAAGTTCTTAACCAGGGAGATCAAGTGGTTTGACCTCAGGTGACAGCAGAAGTTCAACAGTTGAATCTGAATCTTCTTTACTGTCATCTAACAGTTATCATGGATGACACAGTATTTATTGTTCAAGCAGACTTAAGGGAAATGTAAAAATTGCAGTTTTAAAATGAGATTCCAAATTTACTACTAAAAATGATTCTTCCAGTCCATGTAGGCTTATTTGTCCAGTACTTCCTCTTGCATTATCTTTATGCTTAATGACAGTTTGCTATTTTTGCCATTAGAATATAAAACAGGGCATTTCCCATCAATGTTATTTATACCCATTCTATTTTGAGGTACTGTCCTCCTATTGCAGAGTTTTGTTTTGGCAATAAATTACTAAAAAAAAATCATATTTTATTCCAAAACATTTTTATATGAATGTAATCTGAATCTCAAATCCACATTTCAAAGTAATTTCTTCAAATATAATACTTTCCTAGCAACGTATCAATTAACTTGCAGTTGTCCTCATAGTTTAATATCCTGCAATATTCTATACTAAAACTGACACTGAGGTTATTTTATTTAGTTTATGTTAAAACTATGTAAATATTGCTCTTGAGATAATATATTAGGAAAACAATGGCTGTCTGGGAATCACATTGGTCCCCAATTGATCCGCAGATGCCGTTCAATTTTTTGTTTTGAATTAGCGTTGGGAAAAGGCAGGCTACAATTATATGACCAAGACATCATCAAAATAACAGCAGCTCAGCAGAATATAGCGGCAGGGGTGTTTTTCTGTTTTAGACATCAGACATCATCAAAATAACAGCAGCTCAGCAGAATATAGCGGCAGGTGTTTTTTTAAAAAAAAAAACCCAACAACAAAACCCACCCCTAGTTGTATCTAATGTCTTTGTGTTATGGGAATATTCCTGTTTCATTAAACCAGTGCAAACAAAGCCTTCATTTAAGTGAATACTTCAGGTTGGTTTTTAGAGAGTTAAAAATTTTATCATATCAATATGTTTCCATTACAAACTACTGCATTTTGACAACAACTTCCAAGGAGTAAGAGGTGATGAAATCACCTAACAAATAGCTATTCTGTGTTCAATATCCATTAGTTCAGTACATAATTTCAAATGTTCATTAGTCTCGTGAAGCAGAGACCTTATCTCAGCAGGTTTTATAATTGAAGCTGTCTGTTGGGAGTGAAGGAGAGGGAGACTGCAGAACGTTGTTTTAGATGGAGAATCTTGGAACATATCTTAAAGGACTAAGGGTATACTGAGAAGTTCTGTGGTCCTAATTTTCACTGTATCCCTTTCGAATATAGGGGAACGTCTGTGTGCAATTCACTGTGATCTTAAATATACTCTCTTAAAAAGGTGATCCACAAAGGGAAGAAGAAATGTCTTTTTCTCTTTTTGTTTCTTTTTGTTTTATTAATTTTGAGTTGTACTTTTTGTTTCTTCCTGGTATACAAAAGGGCTGAAAAACTGAAGGTTTTTACTACCTAGAATATAAGGTGCTTAATGTTAGCAATACAGGTGCTGCCTACTCAGCGTTTTTTGGAAGCCTTGGTGTCAAAAGAAATAATGTGATGAAATTATCAGTGAAACCTTGTCACTGAAATCCAGTTGAGTCACGAAGATTTTTAGTCATAATTTCAAATAATTATTATTTGATTTTGGCTGGTAATTTACTCAAATGAGAAGCAGAAACCTTTGTCAAAGGTTCCAGATCTCTACTTTTCCACAAATGACTTGGGGCACAAACCTGAATACTTCAGTAACTTATATTGTGGAAGAAAGAGTGAACAAATGACCATCTTCAGAAATATCTA
>NW_008796218.1:9813852-9843965 GCF_000699145.1 Aptenodytes forsteri | reverse complement strand
TAGTCATAATTTCAAATTTTTATTATTTGATTTTGGCTGGTAATTTACTCAAATGAGAAGCAGAAACCTTTGTCAAAGGTTCCAGATCTCTACTTTTCCACAAATGACTTGGGGCACAAACCTGAACACTTCAGTAACTTATATTGTGGAAGAAAGAGTGAACAAATGACCATCTTCAGAAATATCTACATTTTTAAAAAGTACCCTATAAAAAAAATTTAAATAATTCTCAACACTGTTGCCTTCCATATATATCAGAATAAACAAGACAGAAAAAATTTGTTTCTTCCATTTTCCTACTAGCAAGTACAAAAACAATATCCCCCAGGTCTTGCCATTCATCACAGATTCTGATCATGTAGAAAGGAATTTTTGGGTCAATTGGCTGTTCTTGATAACACTAGTATAGTCTATTGTGTGCTAAAATGTCAACTTCAGGCAATACCTTTAGCTTTAAAGGTAGAGGCCCAAATTCTCTGTTGTGCTGGATTACACACACTGTTCTGTAAAGGTAGAAATGTGAGCGTGCCATATAAGCTGGCTCACGTACATAACATCAAGTTTCAGATTAATGGAGACTGGGAGCTAAATGTTTTATCACAAATAAGAGAGCAAGAAATAAATAGGAACTCTATCAGGAGTCTATTAAAACCGTCCTTGTTGCTGCAAGCCAAGCCTGCTTGCTGCAGTCATAGAAGTATGTTCATTTGGTATAATTGATCAATACCAAATTGATCAATAAATAAAATATATTTATCAGACTAGACTGAATTATGAAAGGGAAAAAAAGGTCTGGATATACGCATCTTGCCCCATATCCACACAAAAATACCCCCAAAGCCTTCAGTAATATTTCTAGGTTCTATACTGGTCCCAGGTGATGCTTTTAGATAGTCTTGCAGTGACAGCAAATCTTGAACTGAAAGACATCTTTTACTGAAGCCTTCCTCATAAAAGGCTGAAACAGATAACACAGAAAGAAGATGGGCTGTCAGGAAAATTGATGGTGGGAAGGAATCTCTGCTTTTCTCTTTCACCAAGCGCAGACAAAGTGCTTGGTCAGTTACTTAAACACTTTCCACTGTTCTAGTGCTCAAAAGTGGTCTGTGCAAAGTAAATCAAATTAATTACATATAGCACTTTCCACAATGAAGTGGTAAGCCCACTCAAAAAGAAATCAATGTACAGTGGTGCTGTAGTTGCACTGTTGTGAGAAGGCGTTTTAAAGTTTAGTTGTGTACAATTGCAAGAAATGGGTTTTTGTCTTCCCCTTCACAGGCACAGTGAAACCAGTTATTCAGGATTTCGGCTCAATGAAAATGGCACATACCTAGTTGATAGTAAAGCAGTTTTAAGGACAGCAGTAGAAGTGATATTGTGTTATGGCACAAGAAAACTGCGGGTTTTTTGGAGGGGGGAGGGAGGTGAGAGAAAGAATACAATGTGGATTTTCTTGTGTATTTTGTTGTATAGTCTGGATTCTGTGCTGTGGTTTTTGCTTATCTAATATTTTTCATTACATATTTAGATTTAGTGCCACTTTTGTATGACTGACAGTGTCCCCTTGTCAATCTCTTCTGAATAGGACTTGAATCCCAGCTTGCCTCATGCTGCTGTTAATATTAATGACCACATCCCTGCTGTGTGAGTAAAATCAGAATAGCAAAAGTTAATAGGCAGAACGCGTACAAACTGGTCTGAAAAGGCTCCAAAAAAAGCTGCCTGCTTCCATTTGTATGTATGTGCATGTGAGCACTCCCTGTTTATTAAAAGCTGCTACTGTTGGAAAGAAAGAAAAATTGAGTTACCTGGGGGGAATAATACTGAGATAAATTTACTTATTTCAGTCATGAGTTCCTTCTTGTTTCAAAGTAAGGTTTCACTTTTCTGATGTACTCTCATACTTTAGAGTTGTCTATAACTGTTGCCCATGAAACCTTGAGTTCAGTGACTACTTTCAGGTAAAAGATCAGTGAGGCTGATGGAGAATGTGAATCTGTAAATCCTTGCTCTGTCACTGTGCTGCTTTTCAATGCTCCTCATGTGTCGGTTTATTTGGCTTTATTATCCTTCTCAGGCCTTAGTTCCTATCTCATAGCCTCTTGCTAAATTTTCCTCCTTTTGATTTGTGGATTGATTTTTTTGAAAATGCCTCTCAATAGTCAGAATGTGGGTTTTGCTGATTATTTCCCTTGGAGGAGACGGCAGAGAAAGCTGACTCTACTGTGACTATAGGGAATCTGATTCTCACTTTTCCCCCCCTTCTTAAAGGCTTAGAGTAATGTCTACAGACCTTGGTAGGAACAATGTGCATCATGAGGAGTGGAGAGCAAGCCCTGTAGAGTTTTAGATTCTTGTAGTGGATCTCAGCTTCAGCACTCAGCAAGCTTGAATTGAATAAAATCCCTGTTGGTCAGGCTCTGTGCCACGAATCATGTAAAAGCCAGGCTGCAGCAGTCACTGCAGGATGGAAAGATTATCCTGAATCCCACTTCTCTTCCCACTCCTACTGTCCTACTTAGAACACAGGGAAATTGATTTTCCAGCTTAGCCTCCAAGGAGAGAAACTTCTCTGAACTGATGTCTCCCAAGATAGAACAAAGTCAGTCGATTAACAGGAATAATCCACTAATAAAAGTAGAGCAGACCTAGGTCGGATAGCTACGGGATGGCTTAAAGACACGAGGCTTCTCTTTTCAGGCTCAAACTTCTGAAGCAGGAATAAGAAGCAGAGTGTGTGTGTAGTCAGATGAGGTACAGATGAGGCTGTCTGGATGTCATTCAAGCCAGGTGTTTTGTCTCCTGCCTTCTCTGCCTTCCTCTCCCTATTGGGTTTATCCAGTCCACCCTACCAACCTCAATATGCTGTTTATTTCTAGCGAATATCTCCTGTGTTTTCCTACAAATACAATTTTTTTTTGCTAGTCCAGGCCTTCAGAGGTTTTTCTAGACCACAGCTACAAGTTTGACGTAACTGGAATAACATTCCTTCTTCTTTACATTAGGAGTAGCTTACTACGTACTTACTATAAATACTTCCTAATATGGATAGACAAACTGCTAGATTTGAATTTTTTTTCAAGAATCATAACTCTGAGACATTTGCAAGTTGTTGTCTTATTTTGAGTGTGTATGAGCAGTTTACAGGTGCTTGGGTGAGTAGTTTCTCTAGTCAATGAGGAGAGGTTTCTCCAAAAACTAACTTTGACGCTTGGAGTTCATCTCTGTAGTGTCTCTCTCCCCTTTGACTAAAACACAGGCCTAGGGCTAGTAGCCACGCATTAAAGAGAGCCTTTTTGAATACAGCTCATCTTTTATATTTTACTGGATGTGTAATTGCTAAAAATTCATATTATCAGTATAAGTTCCTCACCTGAGTAGCCAACTTTCTCACCTTTGTGTTTTTATTGATACAAAAACTTGATACAATTTCTCCTGCATTTTCTGATTATTGTTTATTCACTACTTACCCCTCACTCTAAGCCAAAATCCATCTGAAATATACCTAGGGAGAAACTTAGCTCTCTAGTGCTACTTAGTAGAACTTTGCATTGTCTCAGTGTAAGCATATATCCTGTGGGCATGATATGACCTTAAGAAAGAAAATATTGCTTTCCTGCAATATGCTAAATTAAATTTTTCTGGGCTCAGTGGACTGACATCAACACAAAATTATCTGTTATTGGACTATATTCAGTTAAAGGTTTGAATGTTGAATATGAAATTGTTCTACTTTTTCATGAATATGTAAATACTAGATAAGAGAAACTATTTTGTGTTAGAAACAGATCCAAAAATGAAAAGATAGCAGGATTTCCTGACAAAACAATATTATCATTTTTGTTTGCTTGTCCTTTTTTTATGGGGGAAAAGGGGAGGAAACAGAAAGCAAATATTGTTCCTCCCCTGCTATGTATAAGCTTATCTAAAGATTAAGTCATTTTGTCTAGTTGGAAAAAGGCGAGTAAAACACAGTTACAGGATATATTTACTTACATTATTTTCCATAAAAAATAAAGGATTGTTTGTCTAGATGTTCATTTTAAAAGATTTCTACATGTTTTCTTGTTCTTGGTAGACCAATTTCTAAATACATATTAGAATCTCAAAGTTTTAATTTTTAAGAATAAAAATAACTTTGGTCTTCTAGTTGATACTGCAGAAGACAAGATATCAGTGTTTTGCTAATCCCAGCTTTCTAAATTCTTATTCTTAGCTGCAGCCTGTTACTAGTGTAATACCTTGCAGGCACTGTGCAGGAGAAAACCTAGTAAGCCAGAATTCTTGTAGTTGCTGGCAGCTTTCTCTGTTTAGATATGCTCAGGATCTGGTTTGCTTTATCTAAGCACAGTTCTTTAATTGTAGATATAAAATTAATGGAGAATTTTGTGGGAAAGAAGCTTTCTGTTTAACCCAAATTCTTCAATACAGTTGTCTTTTTCAACTCTCTCTCTGTGAAGAACACTTCCTAGTTAGTTATTGTAAAAATTCATTTTTTTTCATTATGTGCTATGTTCCATTTCAATAAAGTTTGTTTTATAGGTCAGTATTCCAGAAAAGGAACACTGCTGTCTGAAATGTAGCTTCTCAAATGTAGCTGAACTGATGATTCAATCCAAGTAACAAACCTTGGCCCAGCCACTGATCATTGACAGGTTTGACTTGGCAAGTGCAGTGACTTTTGTAGTTATCCACAGTTCCTTTAGCTTTATTAGCTCTGTCCCGCATTTTCATAGTTTATGGAAAACAAGTGATGTATAAGCAGAAGATGTTATATATCTCAGAGGTCTCTTCCTGTCCCTACGCTGTGGTTATACACCTAATATAAAAGGCGCTGACACATCTCTTGTTCTGTCCAGGATGAAATGGGCTGCCCTCTGTAGCAACATGATTTTTACAAGAAAGGGATATGTCTTCCTCCACTGTTGTATTTTTGGGGGAAGTATTCTCTGAAGAGCATGAACGTATGCAAGTCTTACAGTGTCTTTGATACAATTTGTAACTCCTTCAATCTTCCCGTTTACTTGTGGGAAATGAGCACAAGTGCTCTGAGGTGCACTTTTTGCTGCTAGACTTACAGCCACTAGAATTGATTTTCATATTACTCTGTGGTTAATTTGTATGTAGACATTTTTATTATGTAGCAGTGATTTTAGGGGGTGAGTCTTTGTGTAGAATCAGGGACAGAAATGAGTGCATTGTATGTAAGCACAGCCCAGCAACTTTAAAATTAGAGCCGTGCCTACTGAACATAACAGCATTTAGACAATGGCTAAAATTAGAGCCGTGCCTACTGAACATAATAGCATTTAGACAATGATCTGTAAGACCAGGAAGAGAGATTGTTCTTTCTGTTCTCTTGTGTGGCAGAATGGGGAACATCTTTTAACTGGTCAGAACATCTCATAGTGAATGTCATGGCAAATTGAGCTGTGCATAGCAGTTACACAAGTAGAATGGTGTGGCAGTAACCTGCAGAAAGTCAGAGTAAGACAGGAAAACCTTTTTATGCCTAACAATCCTGCTAAATTTATAGAATCATAGAATCATAGAATAGTAGGGTTGAAAGGGACCTTTAAAGGTCATCTAGTCCAACCCCCCCACCATGGGCAGGGACGTCTTCAACTAAATCAGGTTGCTCAGAGCCCCGTCCAGCTTGACCTTGAAAGTTTCCAGGGATGGGGCATCCACCACCTCTCTGGGCAACCTGTGCCAGTGTTTCACCATCCTCAGCGTAACAAATTTCTTCCTTCTATCTAGTCTAAATCTACCCCCCTTTAGTTGAAAGCCATTCCCCCTTGTCCTGTCGCAACAGGCCCTGCTAAAAAGCTTGCCGCCATCTTTTTTATAAGCCCCCTTTAAGTACTGATATTTATGCAAGGAGCCAGAGAAATGAAGTAACCTTCTTCTTCAGTGCAAAAGAAGACAGAAGCGGTTTCAAAGCAAATAACATTAATGATCTAAAAATATTCATCAGATAGAAATGTCCATAAAGCTTCTTTTTGTGAGTGTTTACAATTATCCAACCCTGCACAAAACAAGAGAAGCTGATTATGTATTATTTCAGTGAGCTATGTTTACAGAACATTTTATCACAATGGTAATTGTCTATTTTAATATTAACTCGTTGCCATATGCGGTTTCACAATTAAAAATTAAACACAACAGATAGAAGGCAACTAGTTGTCTCTGAAACACTGTTGTTAGTGATGTCCTCATCTGTAGATAATTAAATAATGGATCAGGTATGACTTGTTCTGAACACTGGCAATAATTATCTATGTCTGGTCTCCCAAGTTGTTATTAAAAGGTTGCAGTAGCAATGAATGCCATCTGAGGAAGACTAGAAGCATTTTTAACAAGGTAGTTACAGAGGCATGTTTTTTTCCCGATTTAACTATTGTTCAGCTGAAGTGATTCCTATTTCTTTCTCCACTGATGAGAAAAAACCATGTTTTTTCCATTAAATTTCTAGCAAGCAGCAGGAGGATGTGTGGACTGTAATCTGCACCGCAGTGGCATGTGGCCCTTTGTGCCAATTGCTGTTGTGTCCTGAACACTAATGGTTTGCTCTAACCTTTTATTTTAATTTCAAGCATCTATAATATTTTGAGAGAGGTGAAAGAAACAAAACTGTTCATGCTTTTAGTGGTAGCTAACACCTTAATATCTTCTTTTAGCCCAGATTTCCATTTCTAGCTCTACAGTATTACCTCCTCTGACAGGTAATACCAGTGCTCTCTCTTTAGCCTTCTCCAGAGCAGCACCATGAGGCCCAGTCAATTCCCTGTTGCAAGTAACTTGTGCATTCAAGTCGGTGAACTCCTGCCTTTTAGGAGGATATTTTGTTATGCGGTACAACTGGCTATATTATAATCAATTTTGAAATCAGGAGCTTGAAGCCCTGGTTCCAGTATGTAATGTGGAATTTACGGTACCTAATGTCACATCAGGCGCTGGCAGCAAGGGCTTCAGGGCAGCTACTGTGAGGGGAGGCCAGGGCTGACCCGTGCCGAACATGGCCAGTTCCAGCCGGCTCCAGTGGCCCCACCACAGGGCGCAGCGGTGGTGGCGCCTCAGGGAAAACATTTAAGAAAGGGCAAAACACCGCGTGGCACTGAGGGATGAGGAAAAAAAGTGTGAGAAACAGCCCTGCAACATCAAGGTCAGAGGAAACGGATGGGAGGAGGTGCTCCAGGTACCCAAGCAGGGATTCCCCTGCACCGGGGGAGGAGACCACACTGCCGCAGGTGTTTCCTGAAGAAAACAGTGGCCCATGGGAGCCCATGCTGCAGCAGGTTCTCCTGGCAGGAGCTGTGACCTGTGGAGGAGCCGCACTGGAACAGGTTTATCCTGAAGGACTGCAGCCTGGGAGAGGGCCCACTCTGGAGCAGGGGACTGTTTTGGACTGAGCGCAACCGCCCATTCCCCATCCCTCTGCGTCACTCAGGGAATGGAGGTAGAGTTGGGAATGAAGGAGTGAAGCTGAGCCTGGGAAAATGGGGAGGTAGGGGGAAGGGGGTTTGTGTTTTGTCTTTGTTTCTCACTGTCCAACTCTATTTTAATTGGCAAAACATTACATTTCCCCCAAGTCAAGTCTGTCTTGCCTGCGGTGGTAATTGGTAAGTGATCTCCCTGCCCTTATCTTGATCCGCAAGCTTTCTCATCTTATCTTCTCCCCCTGTCCAGATGAGGAGGGAGAGTGAGGGAGCAGCTGGGTTGGCAGCTGGCCAATGCCAACCCATCACAGATGTGCAGGTTGAAAATTATTTTATATAAGACTAGTCATCCTTTGCTTTAACCTGAGATTGCTTTAGTATTTTTTGACCTGCCTGAAGTTAACTGATATCCACAAAATCTGGCTGAGTGGTGGATGAGGAAGGACGGTCTAGGGGTTTTAGAGTCACAGACAGACATTTTCAGCAAATAAAACACAGGCAAGTATAACCATAGCACTAGTTAGTTAAGAAGAGCTTAAAAATTACACAGCAGAGAGAGGAAATAATGGATAAGAATCAAGAAACAAACATATGGTTGGAAAGTGAGAAACTTAAACTATGAGGAGCCAATGTGAAAAGTTTCCAAATATCCCTGAATCTTGCCATTGCTGTCATACTTGATGTGTGAGTTTCCAGAACTTCACTGGCAGAATAAATGCTGCAGACAATTGGAAAGTGCTTGTGCCCTGGTTCTTCAATTTTGTACTTTTTTGGACATGATAGACCATAACCATATGAGTCAGTGAGATAAAGATCTTCCAGCACATCTCCTATAGAGGAGCTAGAGAAATAACACCAACACATCATTCCAGCTGAATTGTCATAAATGATTACTTAGGGGGTGAGAAGAAACAAGTTCACACTATTTATTGGAAAAATAACAGTATAAAGAAAAAGCACTGAAGGATCATTAGATCATGTCAAACTGTAAAGGAGAACTAGCAACTGAGTTGTCTTTATATGTTCAGCATTTGGCAGATAATCATTCTGTAATTTTGTGGTTCTTAAGACAGCAGGAAAGTCATTGTATCTTGATTCCTTTTCCCTTTTATTTGTATGGATCTCTGCTAAGGAAACCCCTTTAAATCATGCTCATTCAGGAAGCATTTAAGTCCAGTGGTCACACTGATGTTGTATACTCAGTTAGACAGAGATGGATTTAAACCTCTAATGCAGTGTTTTCCTGAACTCAGAACACAGTCTCAAACCACTCTCAAAATGTGGAGTGAGGATATCTGGCAGCAATGTGGTTTTCTCATCCAAATCCTGGATCAGAGTCTGTAACCTGAATTTTCTGGAAAATTTTAAAATCTTACTGTATTTCCATCATAACTTTAATTCCCCCCCCCGCTCAATCCAGATGGTATTAAAATAATTTTGTGCTTTATTATATAAACATAATAATTGCATGGCATAAAATGTGGAGTGAGGATATCTGGCAGCAATGTGGTTTTCTCATCCAAATCCTGGATCAGAGTCTGTAACCTGAATTTTCTGGAAAATTTTAAAATCTTACTGTATTTCCATCATAACTTTAATTCCCCCCCCCGCTCAATCCAGATGGTATTAAAATAATTTTGTGCTTTATTATATAAACATAATAATTGCATGGCATATCATTTATAAATATTGTCTTATCTGTATCGTTTCACATGTATATCAGGAAGGTATCTAAAAATAAACATGAATTGTTTTTCCCTATTTTTACAGATGGCACCAAGCATTTATAGGATGAATGTTGCTCATCATTACTTGCTGAGTGTGTGACAGAGCTGGAGGGAGGAAGAACTGAGATCTGATTCCTAACCCTAAGCCTGTTCCTAGACTTGTTCAGCTGTAAGTCCAAATCCGCTCTATTTCATATGGTTTATTTTGCTTGCAGCAGAGTGGAATTCTTGTTTAAAATAATTTCTCATTATGGATGTTGAGAGGGTGTACAGATGTGCAGGAGAATAGCAGTTGAATATAAAAATAATATTTGCAAATTTGAGTAGTAATTTTAAAATTAGTATTAATTTTGATAATTGTTTGTGCAAGATGCTGTGAATGGGAGTACTACAGCACAAACAAGGATGGGAAAATAAGTTGATTAGTAACAGTTCTTCAGGAAAGGATTTTGGTGTTATAGTGTTTTGTAAATTGAATGTGACTCTACAGTTTTAAATTATTGCAAGAAGGACAGGAGCCATGCTGGGTTGTATTTGAAAATGACTATAGCTTAGATGATGCATAAAATAATGTCTCTGCTTTGCACAGCATTAATAAGGCCACAGTTATGTCTAGCTTCATGTCTTTGAAGCAAAATACAAACCATCTGAAGAGAGCTAAATAGCAAGCAACAAAAGGTTAGAAATCCAGACAAGACATCTTAGAGCTTAACGACTTGGGATTGTTTAGCAGAAGGACATAATTTGTTCTCCATGTGTATGATTGACAGAACAAGAATTATTAAGCTTAAATTGCAGCAAGATAGATGCAGGTAAATATTAACTTTTTAATGGTAAGTCAGCAAAGTAGATTTTTAAATCTTCATTCTCAGAAGTTTTAAAGTCAGGGTAGATAAATACCAGTTAGGAAGGACTTGGCTATGACCCATATTTGCCTTGAAATGGGACTGAAGTCATAAATGACTTCTCAAGACCTGTTTCAGACGTATTTTCTATGTCTGTAGAATTCAGTGGGAGCTCCACTGAAATGTAGCAGCTAAGTCAGTAACCCTTGAACAGAAAAAGATCCACCATGTTCTGTTATTTTCACTACCTTTGTCACCATATACATGAAACTCCCCAGTCATAATTTCTTTACTTCCAGTTTACTGGATGACAGAGAAATAGTTAACCTTTATAGCCAATAATACTTCACAGTGACATGAAACTGCAACGATATTGTGTCTTCTATTGCTAAAATGACTAGACAGCTTGCTTTTTTTCTCAAACAAAAGCAAACGGATTTAAAAGATGGCAAACAAGTGTCAAACAATGCCTCTTACCATTAAAAAAAGATTCAAAGATAACAATATTGATATCAAAACAAAAATTTCACATCCATCTTCTTGCTCTTGAAAGCATGCTTAATATAGAGCTAACTTAAACTAATTGAAAATAACAAAGTATTTGCATAATTGTATTCTGGAGATTGTTGTTGTTCAGTCTGTTGAAATCTCCTGGAACACATGAATACAGTGCTTTGTGAACCTGCTACTACCAGTAAGTACTAGAAATACTGTCTGATGTACTTTCAGATTAATTATGCTTGTGGCAATCTTTTCTTTATAAGAGGAGGTAATTCATTCAAACAATAGCAATTCCTTCAGAATTCACTTCAAATGTCATTATGATGGAATGCAATTTTGGGAATAAAGCAAACGTAAGTTTCAGTAGCTGGAAGCTATTGTTTTTTAATGAGGTGTGTTCTAACATATACTGCAGTTTCTACCACTGGCATGGTAAAGTAATACAGAGACAATGAATATGATTAAATTTAGTATTGGTGTAATTCATCTGAAGCTAAAGCTAAATTTAGAGAGTTGGCTGTATTTTATTTACGCAGATGACTCAAAAATAGATTATTTCTGCCAAATTGTGCCTTATTAAGATTCAGTATCTAATTTTACTTTTGTTAGAGATATGATCTCTATGCTTATTGTAAATAGGGAGAGCTTGATGTTATATATCAGGAAGGAGAAAGCACAATTCAATGATACATGTGATCTAAGGCAAAACTTATCTGTCTGCCAGGAGGCTGAAAAAGGGGGAACTGGTAGCTCTACCAATAGCTGTAATTTTCAGAAGCATCTTGCCTATATGCAGGAATTTTTCCTGTTATGCCCTACTGTGGAAGACTAGCACCCCCTTCTTTTCCACATGTAGTGCAATCTTGTTTTTCCTGCTAACTAGGGGATTTATGTGACCATATAAATAGAAATAAGTTAGCTTCATTGTGAATGTGTATTTCATGGGTTTTCAATTGGTAAATCATACCCACAGATGGCATGAGTTGTGGTATTCTAAGCAGGACTTGTTTGGGATGGACAAAACTACATCATGGGTATATTATCTTGAGTTCTTCTCTTGTGTTGCCGGGTGTTGGCTGGGAGGTGGAGCTATCAGTGGCCTGTAAGGAGACCACTGGAGATAAATAATATTGGGGGGGTGGAAGGTGGTGGTAGTACAGTCAGCAATTCAGGGATTCAACCTGAGAATGAGGAGTTGAAGGAAGCAATGAGTTGAGTAGTGCAGAGTTTGTAGTGCAGTCCTGTCAATCAAGTGAGGGGGGAAGAAGAAGAGGAAAAGATACAAAGACAGTAAGAGACAGGTTTAAAAAAAAAAAAAAAAGAAAATTTATCAATAGCCAATGTCTATAAGAAGGGTCGTCTGGCCCATACAGAGCTACGTTCTGCAACATAATAGATGCTTTGTTCTTACAGACTCTCTTTCCCACATAGATTCAACTTTACAGATAAAGCAAGGAAATCAGGAACACAAACATACGTTTTTCTCAGAATGGTCAGTCCAATGGGAAATATCAAGCCAAGAAGCTATTAAAGTCAAGATATTCCATATTAAGATTGCCATAAACATCTTGAATGTATAGAATAAAAACTGTAGAAAAATAGTAACCATTTAAAAATATTCCTTATCTGAACTTTTCTAAGCATGTTAAAACAAGCAGGACAGGCAGAGAAATACTATTGGACAAATCTAGGCCAAATACTTAACCAGTATGAATCTCTGATCACTTTTCCCCTCTGTCATCCTGGGATTATGTTTTCAATATGTCCCTTTGGAGAATTCTTTAATGCTTGTTGCAAGTTACTCTAGTTAAAGTGCTCTGATCTCCTGATACACCTGAAAAACCAACAGGGAGGAGAGGCTACAGAAGGCGACGTATAGTCAGAGTTCATATCATAATCATAAAGGCTGCCTTTTTAAGGCTTTTTCTTGTCTACATAGTGCTGTGTGATAACTGAGAAGTTATCACTAACTGCCTGTCTTATATTTTAGAAGTGTCTTGACTCTTGAGTGTTTAAATTTGTGCCTTCATCTATTAATGTTAGTTTATAATTTGTATTTTATTTTGAGATTTTTATTGATATTGTATATCAATATTGTAACAACTTAGGCTCAGATTATTAAGTAGATAAATCTGCTGAAAATCTGAGTTATTTCTCCTGTATCTGAATTTTACTGTCATTCAGAAACATGTTGTGAATATAGAATTTAAGAAAATATAAATGTTCTGTAAGTAGGCACAGTCCAAGAATTTTGGACTGTAATTTTCTGGCAGTAACCTTTATGAAAGAAAAGCCATCTTGCATTTAGGGAGGAAGAGGCTTCTGAGCTGTAGAGAAACTGGAGAGTTTTCCAGTTGTATGTCTTGGTTTCATAGGGACTACAAACAAGATGCAGAATATGTGTTTTAAGCATCCAGCCAAATAGTGGATTTGTGCTCATTTCCTCTTCTGAAACCTGCCCAAAACCCCTGGAAAAGGATAACTATGTGAAGAATGATGACTGTATCATATATTTGAAATATATGCTATATATTTAAATTGCTTGTTAACAGACACCGCAGAACCATTTACATCTGGAATACTTTTTAATCTTAGCACTATGTTTATCAGAGACTCTGATCTCCAGTCCTATGTGAACACCGCTCTTAATTTCTCATCTGCGTAGCTGAGCTGGAATGTAATCCTTTAGGAACAGTTCCCTTGATTTTTTGGTTTGGGGCCCTGATGTCTGACTTCTTTTGTCTGACTCAAGTTCCTCTGAAGTTGTTTGAGAGAGAAGGCAGGATAAAGCCAACGTAATTGTGACTACCCTATTCTGTCCCCAGCAGTTCTGGTTCAAGAGCCCTCTTGGCTACTAGTGCTGCTGCCTAGAAGTTGCCTCTTGTACCGCCTTTGCTTCGGCAGGCATCTGCCAAAATCTCTTCGCCTGGATGCTGCAGTCTCCTTGGGAATATGGTATGCCTGCTTCTCTCTGGTAAAAGACTTCCTTGCTAATAACGGGAAGGAATCTGTCAGACCTGATAGTGTTACTTCTCATCCCATCAGACTCTCTAATTAAACAGTGTACTGTGTCAGATCTGCAGTGGATGTTAAGTGGATTCTCTAACTTGTATTATTGGTGTTTCTCTGACAGCTCAGGCAACTTCAGTAACATCTGTTTTTCATCTTTAAGGTATTTTACATCTTCACCAAAAACTATGAGATTGTTAACCAAGTTTTCTTACTGAGACTATAACTTGTTTACCAATATTTTAAGATATATTTTCTGCATCTGGACCAAGTATGATTAGAGTTAATAAATGTTTTTGTAATTTACTTATCTAGAACCTGATTTAATCTAACTGCTTTCTTGAAAATAAATCTTATATAAGAGCAACCTAAAAGCAAAAGATGGTATTCTTTTATTGAAGCTGAGTTAGTTGAATAGAATTTTCTGATGTGAGTCTTTGAATCCCTGAATTTCATAAAAATACCTATGAGCTGACATAACAAATTGAACAAATGGAACTTAAGATGACAATCTAAACTGCTCACTGCTATATTTAGCAGAGCTTACAAGCTTGTAGTGCCATCCAGAACGGTGAGACACTTTCTACAAATTTTATAGTTATAAAAATAGCTACGAATTTTAATAGTCAAGACATTTTATAAAACTAAAGGTATGCTAAAATAGACATGATCTAAATATAGCAATTTTCTGTATATAATATACATAGCAGGAACTTGGCATGAATATTGTATGCTCAGAAACCCGCTTACCCTTTACTAACATATTTTTACCTGCACATGGCTGCCAGTGTTGCTATTTGCAGCAGGTAATCAGTTTGGGCCCCTTAATATACATTGTGTATGTAGTCTTTTTAATTTCTTTTTACCAAACACCTGCATCATCTTTAGTCCAGGTTCAGAATTCAGGGGAAGGAATCCATGTGATTCTTAAACAGTTCACAAATGCAGCTGCACTACCATGCTGCCTTTTGGGAGCAGCAAATATGAATTGCTAGGCATATATTTCATTCAGTCTTCACAGAAATTATCAAACAGGACTACTCCTATTATGAAATAAATAATGTGAAAATAACAAGCTTGGTCCAGAAGCAGACTTCTCTGAGCGCAGCTGGTGATGGGACGAAGGAAAAAGATGCTATTTATGATTAGCTATTATAAAGTAGCTGTTGTGCTGCTGTAACTCCATCAGGTTCCTTGCTTTGGTAGAATAAAGTGAAACACTACAAGTTGGGGAAGATTCTTCAGTGTAGGTTTGGATCTTTTCTGAATTTGGACGAGAACAAAAGTTTTACTTCATAATAGGCTGTAAAGCTTATAGGGAGCCATCATTCTGAATATTTATTCAGAACACTTTTTTTAATCCAGTGCAGTTATCAACTTCAAGTCTGACTATAAGAAGTATGAAACTATTGATGCTGCAAGAAAATATGAGGACTTTCTTTCGAGAAGATGTGTTGTTACACATGTTGGTATGTGTTCTGACACTGAGTGATGAGTTGAAAGCACTGTTGGGCATAAAGAAGCAAGGCAGAATAAAGATGAAACCTTTGCATTTGAATAATGTAGTACTTTAACCGCTAACACTAAGGAGGCCTGACTTTTCTGACTGAAAAAAAAAAAGGTAATGAAAAGACTAAGCATACGTTTAAATATTATCAAACTTTCTTCTAAAACCACAGATTGCTTTATTTGTTTCTTTTAGCTCTCAAGTTTTAAGGGATCTTACTTAGGTTTGGATCCAAGGTGACTGTTAAAAATGAATAGCAAATAGAAAGCACATTTTAAATCTTATGTTCTGTGGCACACTGTATCTTCCTCACTGTATCTCTAATATCAAGCTCTGCATCAGTGAAATCTGGCACCATTTTGAAGCCAATCCTGCTTCCACTGGAGCTAAAGACAAATTTCTTCCTTAATGGAAATGAAACTTGATCTTTTCATAGAGTGTTTAATTTTCATATTAAACTTGTAGCTTTTTCTGTTCATTCTTCATTAGCTATCAATTTCAGCCTGGGCTCAGAAAATGCATGAGCTAAAGGAACCATATGTTTGAGATTATATTTTAGGAAAACTTTTCTGATTTGTCAAAATTCCTTTGAACTAGGTTTCTGGCATGTTCCTCTGTAAATATTTGAAATGAGCTATTTGTGTGCCAAAGAACTGAAGGATTTAAGTTTGCTGTGGAATATGTGAAATGTCTTTTAAATAATTTATGATTCGAGGTTTATTAAGCTTTAATTTGATGCTTTAAAATTAAACAACAGGAATGGTGCAGTAAAATGCTTTTAATTCCCCGTGTAGCAGAGGGTATATCAGCTAGCCTATGTACCCTTATCTTACAAATGGATCAGCTCAAGTATTGACAGCAGTTTAGTTTATTTCTATAAGCTTGTAGGTCTTAGCTTGGTATGTCAGTGGGTTTTTTTCCAGTTCTTCTCTATAATTTCAGCTAGCTTGAAAATCTCTGTAGGGCATTGCCTTGTAGAGTTCATGTATAAAAAGAGGATTTGTGGGGGCAGTATCCATACCTGTAAGAAGGGAAGTTGCTGCAGTAAGTTGGAACTATTTGAAGCATTTATGGGAGGATGTGTGCTTTAAATAAGAAAGAGGCACATAGAATTTTTTTATTTACTCCATTATCCTAAGCAGATATCTTCACCTCTCTAAGAAATGCTGCTTTTCCAAGAAGCAAAAACATCTTTTTTGCTAAAAACAGTTGGGTGTACAGAATTGATGTGGTCAGGAAAAATGGGATGCTAAATACGGATGCAGTCAGACCTGTAGGAACTCCCTGCGTCCATCTAGGATGTGGTGTGGGAACTATCCCTATCAGCTGAGAGATGTCCCACAGAAACACTACGAGATTTTAACTTGCAGCATGCTTCATAACCAGGACAGTGATTTAAATATGAAGATTTATACTACAAAAATATGTATGTATTGTCAGAAATGTCTCCACCAATTTGAGATGTCTTAGGTTATGACAGCAACCCAGGCAACAGGTCTTCAGCTTCATGAAAGAGCCACAAACTTTCATTAGAAAGTATTTAAGGTGTTGCCTGTCATCTTGCCTTCCTCCATGTTTCCTCAAATGCTCGTTTCTTTTATTTACAGCTGGGTAGACCATGTTCTTCTTCAAAAATGTATGCTGTTCCCAGGGGCAACTAGGAAAGATGGGAAATCAATAGCAAAATATTTTGAGAGAGAGCATGAAAGCTGCTGGAAGGATTTAGGAGCATAATTCATTTGCATGGGACTTACTCATACCTGTAATTTTGAGGATATGTTTTTGAGGACAGTACTTTCCTGCAGTCCCATACTTACAATCAATTAGACAAAATAAAAAATGTTATTCCAAATCCATGCAAAACCAGCTTTACCAAATAAGAATTGACATTTTTTCACAGAAGAACAAAATACCATTCTATATATTATAATAGTCCTATTCTCTCAATTTTTGAATTGCATGGTTGGCATACTTTCTAAGGCCAGATTTGCCATTATCATTTGTCTGGCTTGCCTACACATAGATTATCCATATTGTGGCCTGTTTCTTAATGTGTTTTTGTACAGGCTTCAAGATCTCTCTGGTCCAGTGATTCTTTTATGGGTTGTTTTGCTTAGACAGCTGTGGGCTGAATTCAGATTATAAGGAAGGACACAAAATTGTGCAAATGTGTTTTTGAAATATCTAGGAATAAACACATTATCTAGCAAAGCAAATAAGCATGTTTTTCACACTTACTGTTTCAGGAAAGGATATGGTTATAGAGAAATTAATTACAAATTTATTTCCCATAACAGAACATGAAAAAGAAAAAGGCTCATAAAAATGTAGCCAGCAGTTAAGAGATACCTGATTTAAAAAACAATCTACAACCATGCCTACCCATTGGTTTTGTGAAAGCTAAGAACAAATGGTTCAAACTCAGGTAGCTCAGGCAGTTGGAACAATCCTCCGAATTTTTAAGTGCATATATAATCTTCACTAAATTCCCAAAGCCTTTGAGATTTTCCCATTAGTGGAAAAAAGCCACTGTTCCAAATTACAGCTTCGAAGAAAATGGTATGC
This sequence comes from Aptenodytes forsteri, assembly GCF_000699145.1. Classification (NCBI taxonomy): domain Eukaryota; kingdom Metazoa; phylum Chordata; class Aves; order Sphenisciformes; family Spheniscidae; genus Aptenodytes; species Aptenodytes forsteri. Next base: position 9,826,372 of record NW_008796218.1, on the reverse strand, counting down.
TGCCAGCACTTCACACAGGAAAATAACTAGTCCTGGAATTGAAACAGATCTTTTTTTAAACAAGCCTAAAAATCTGAACAAACTGTGCTCATTCACTTTGTGAAGATCCACCCTTGTGACCTAAGCAGGCTCTGCTAGCCATATGCTGATAGATACTGTGCAAGTGCTGTATGTGCTCTCATTTGATGACTTGAATGCCTTCAGCTGTGTTTAAGATTTATCTGAAGCTCAAAATAGAGAGCAAATTTGTCTTCTGCTGGCAGAAGTGCTGCACTTGCTTTTGAAACAACATTAATCCTGAGCAGAGACTACCCAACTGAGAACATTTATGAAATTATCTTTCAAAGACGTGCCTTTAGTTATGAGAGAGGTTGAAGACTGAGACCTACTGAATCTTTGGTATGCAAACCCTTGAGATGAGAGCAGGTGGGATGACATGCAAGAGTTTGAATGTTAAAAGAGAAAGACCTAAACCTTGATAGAGTCATGATATCTAGACAGAACTGAAAGCAGATTAGCTGTCAAACTGAAAATGAAGTAAGTCTGGTTGTTTCATTCGCTGTGTATGCTTTCCACATATTAAGCACTCAGAATTCTGCATTTCAAAGTTAGAATATGAGTCGTGTTGAACTACTGTCCTACAGCTTTTCTAAATGCCGTAGATGTTATACACAACAAGCAGAAGGGACAGGAGGTGCTCGGTCCGAGAGGGTGTAAGACATACCTCGTGCTCAGTATTGCAAGTGGGATCCTCACCAAAGGCCAAAGGAGGTGCTTTTGGGCAGGAGAACTTAACTTGAGCTCTGAGCTGTATAATGAATTTATAAATGGTATCCAGATTAAGCAGCTTAAAATTAGCTTACACATCTCATTATACTTTTGTAACACATCTTGTATGCAGCATAGGCATATTCATAGTAGCTGTCTGAGGGCATTCATTAAGAAATGCAGGTTTTTTTCAGTATTCAAAGTATTCTTTTTGTTTACAGTTTTCCAGTTTCTGTATTTGCAACTCTCAAAGTTAGCTTTATACCTTTAGGCCATGAGATATTTTTTCACCATCTTGATTCCAGAATCAGTCATTTTAAATTATCATTTGACTGGAAAGACAAGAATGAAAACACAATTTAAGCTTTCCTTAACAGATGATTCAAGGATGAAACACACTTCAACACAACATCTAAGAGAAAAGGAGATTGGATTTGAAGAACATTGGCACTTTTTTCTAAAAGTTTTGGGGAGACAGGGTACAATTGAAATTTGAAGAGAAGCCTAATATTCAGATTCAGGGAGATGCTCAGAAGGTTATGTCAATAACCTCCCTGTATACAATATGAAAGTCATTAGCAATATTGAAATTTCTTAGGCTAACTCAGTAGAATAAAATTTTACATGGACTTCTTTGCCTGATTTTCCCCAAAACATTTTATATTATTTGTCTGTTTAGACAAATTCACATTTGTCTGTTTAGACAAAATCACCTATCATCCTAGGTGATGCTCCCTTCTAATCTTGCCTACAAAGAAAATTATACACCTATCAGGTATGGTATGAATTTGGAGTCCTATAACTGTGTAGTCTTATTCTTCATGCAGACACTGTTAAGAATGCCAGTTATGGTTTAGCTTTGGTTATCTAGCGTATGAAAAGTCTCAGCTAAACTGGAGAAAACTACTTTTATTGCAGGAAGTCATACCAATGTAAATGACAAAGCTTCCCATTTAGAAACAAGCTAGTATAGAAAAGGCTTGATGGTTTGATGAAGTTTGGAAAGCATATAAACTACTAATAATCAACAAATTATTAACAACATTCTGCACTTTATGTGCAAACTGAGAGACATTCACTTTAAAACTGTCAATGGCAGCTTCAAATTTCACTGGAGTAGTTATAGAAAAATCCAGATAGTAACTTATCTTAATGCTATCTGGCTATGCATAAAAAATATCTCCTATAATTTAAATATGTTTAAATTTGAGAATATTGGTACTTACTGTAAATGCAGTTTTCAGTTCTGCTTTTGTACTTTTTAAAAGTTTTTGATTATTTTCAGTTTGTCTGCTTTGAAATTACAGTTGACAAGAAAGATGGAGCAAAGCTCAACTAAGGAGGAAAAGGTGGTTTTGTGTCTTTGTACACTTGGGGCCAGTCAAAGAAAGTGGAGCAGTTGCAGCTTACTTGGAAGCGAAAAGAGTAAGTTCATTAGGAAAGTTTGTTCCCTCCAACTCTGATTGTGTAACCCTGAGGAGGTTCAGCTGTATGCTGGCCTTGGCATACACATCATCCAACCTTCCATAGTCTAATGTTGGTTAAGAAGTGAAATGTTTTATGGTTTGTTTTTTTTTTAAATAAATTGCAGTAGGCAGCTAATGACAGGTATGAACTCCCCACATAGTCACGAGATGATAGTTCTCCACAGTGGAACAGCGTATATCTGAAATACGTTGCTCCTCATGCTTTCCATTGGCATATTGACTCCTACATGTTTGTTTAAAAATAGCATATATTAGAATAGCTTCACAGAAATTGTGACTAGCACTATTAGTCAGTAACCTCAGAAAAAGGAGGGTAGAAGTATGTAAAGTTGACACTTTCTTACAGTGTATTGTAAACACTGGAAATAGTCATCTGCTGCTAAAGTCCTCCACTGTTAAAGAAAAACAATTTATAAGATACCAGAATACAGTTATGGTTGTAAAAAAATCTAATCTGAAATGAAAAAGAATCCTGTTCTGATCTCTGTTTACCACAGTGAATCAGGAATTGTAACCTGCCAGTGCTATTGCTACCACTGAAGTCATCAGACTTGCTAGGAACCAGAAATCTCCAAAGTCAGGTAGGAGATAACAAATAAACATGATGTCTCCACTGCCGCCTCTCCTTCATAACAAGTTAACTTCAGAAGCACCGGAACTAGGAAGCTTTTTGCCTGTGTATTTGTGTTTTATATCTGCTTACAACCTTTGACTCAAGTTTTTTCTCTGATGGGGGCATAAGTTCTCTTTCCTGGAAATACTTTTTATTTTAAGAAAGCATATGTATACTCTGAAGCCTTTCTCTCAGTGGGATATGTAATGTGATTACATAAATATCTCTTTCCTCTTCCCATCTGTTTAGTGTCACAAAACTTGTGGGAACATAATATCTCTGAGGCCATATCCCGCTGTCAAATTTTGTTAAAATTGAGGAATGTGTTCCAAAGCTATTGGAGGAGATAAAGAGCGTGAAGTTATAATCCTCATTTCCTTGGGGTCAAGGGAAAAAAATCAATGTTCCATATGTCTATGACAGAAAAACAATTTAACATCATTACAAAATTTCACTGCTAGGTTTGTAGTATCTGTGAATTACATTATTGCTGGTTTTGTGTTACTGGACTTTTGTTTAGATGGAACAATGTAGTATTTGCTACTTGGGCTTCATGAGCTACGTTTTTGAGACACTGTGGGTAATGCACTATACAGCTCTTGTCACATCATTGGAATTAGGGGGAAAAAAGGAAACTTTGCAAACAAGACATTGATTAATATTGAACACTAGTCTTACTTTTCTAGTCTCTGATGGTTAAACTGGAGGTGCCACCATAAGCACTTATTGAGGAAAAAATATTGCTTATGTGGTTTTTCTTTCCCAGGTAAAATATTACATCTGACAATGCAGTCGGTGGGGGGAATCACTCAATCAGAACAGATGCAAAATATGAAGTCTCTCTATTAATTGTTTTTCTCTCTCCATTTAGTAATTATAGATTTTGCTTTCAAACCTAAAGTTTTAAGAGTCTTGACCGTTAAGAAATTTTCACACCATGAGAGTGGGTTAGCTACTGGGGAAAATGAATAAATGAAGATAGCTTAAGAATGCCATCAACATTCCACCGAACACAATTTCCAGCTTTCACAATTTTGGTTTAACCTGGTGTAGCTTGGTGGTGCTATGTCTCAGTTTTACTAATTTTGTGGTGGGGATATTTTTTTTTCCTCTAAATTTCACTTTTTTTGGTGGTGCTATGTCTCAGTTTTACAAATTTTGTGGTGGTAATATCTGTTCTCCATCAAATTACTGCAATTTCTTTCTTATTATCTCTTTGCAATTCAGCATTTGAGTAATTTTCCTTTTCTGTCCTTTTTCAAGCTACCAGGAAGTCCTTCACAAAACTAAATTAGGCAATGGACAAAGTCATGTATTAGATTATGTTACTCATTAAATTGCACACAGTACAGGTTTCCTTTTTACCATGAGCCCAAAGTGCTCATGGTAGCGTATGATGATGCGTAGCTGCTTTGCCTATGTTAATGGATATCTAACTTCATTTTACATTGGTGGAAATGATCCATTGCTCTGTTGCGGGGGTGGAAATGTTTTGCCAGATACAATTTTCCTATTCTTACTAAGGAAACAACAATTGCTTTTTAACAATGCAAATGAAGAGCATCAGCATAATGACAGTTCTCTCAATATTTGACAAATTACGTATGTTTGACTTTTTACAATTATAATGAAAGCATTAGTAGAGCTTAATAACACTAGACAACAGTTCTTTCTATATTTCCATCCAAAAAACCCACCCAAGTATTTTATAAATTTTCCTCCTGGATCGTAAATTTCCTAAAGATAATAATTTGAAAGAAACATGTAAAATTGTATACATAAAATTCTTTTTGCCTCTTTCATTGTGTGAGTTCCATGCAAGTTGGCTAAATAATCTTGGCAGTTGTTTTTGAAAGTTGAATTTTGTGAACTACTGTGGCTCAGTATCAGTCATCATACATACAAAGGTTCAGTTTTAGAATAGACTTCATTATAAGGTGTTTTTCCTTTAAAGAAACACTGGAGGCATATAATGTGTTTTAAATTGATTGCTATATGTTCACAAGATCTCTGGACTGAGGACTGGGGACCGGTACATTTTGGTTTATCGTATTTCATATACCTAAGGGACAAATCCTTTCCAATAGCTAAGCTTTCCTCAGTGTAATTAAAGAATGAATACTTGAAGAATATTAAAGAACAAAACTCCAAAACCACACTCTAAAGCCAAAGCTGACTATGCATTTAGGGAAATAGTGGTGCATCAGCCACTGATACAAATGTACTGGTATTTTTATTTAAAAATAAAACTGTGCTAGTCCTTTTCTTGGGGATTATCTGTGGTTTGTGCTTTCTTACATTAACTGCTTATATTTGCATAGTAGTATTCTCAGCAGCTTAAGTATAATAAATCCTTTTCTCCTTTAAGGGACTGCAATGTTTCTCTTAGCCATTTTATTTTGGGAGGGTTCAAGCATTATGATTCCATTTCTTTATTTTGTGATTTCCAGAACAGAATTCCCAACTTTTAGGAGCTCTTGTTCAAAAAGCTTTCAGTCTTCGCTACAAAAGAAATAAAAAATTTCTAAGAGGTCACACGTTTTGGGTTAGCTTCACTTTCTTGGTACTTGGCTGTTCTTTGGAATACACTCTCAAATTCTTTCTTAATTTTTTCAGTTCTCTGCCCTTAGTGAAACCTCATGATGAACTTGAGTGCTTGTCACATTTTTAACCCAATAACAAGTGGCCTTTTCCACCATACTCTTAAATCGCATTAGCTCCAGTGAGTTCACCTCATTATAGTATTTGCATAATCTCTAGTAAGGATAATTTTCTTCTGCACATCCTTTCTCTTTCTTATTTATCGTCTGCAATCTGTGACTTTTCTAATCATTAAGCAGAGTTAACACGGGTTTGGTAATGTGTAGACTTTTATACCACTGTTAAAGCTGCAACAGCATTCAGTTACTGCAGTCGGTGATTTATCCGAGTAGGTGGTGCCAATTTCTCTTTTGTTTGTACTTGCAAACGATTGGAAATCAATTGCATTTCTCGAACCTTTTGGTAGATAACACTGGTGGTCTTGTCTGTAATGGTTGCTCCGTGTGCTGCTTTTGTTTGACTCTGCCTTGGAACTATATGGGCCATTCTGTCTCAGATGTTTGGGGTTTTTTTTTGAGGCATTTTAGATCCTATCTTCCAGTGTCTGCAGATCCTTTTTAAGAAGTGTAATATCATTACTTTTACTCATTACCTTTTCATCATACTTAACAGAATACCCAAAAAAGCTAGCCTAAAACATATTTTCTTCTGCTTTTTGATAGAGAATTCATTTGCACTAAGACTGTGAGACTGACTGACTGTTTAATCTGAGATTAGTCACAAAATTCTCTTGAATTTTGACTTTGCTTTATGTTTTATTGGAAAACGTCTTTCTCGTGTCATGTTTTTGTCAAGGCCAGTAGTGCTCAGATTTCTTCAGTGCAGTCTTCAGTTAATTCATGCAGTGGAAAATAGCTAAGAAAATGGTTCAACGTAACAGCTGCTTCTGAATCAGCTATTGTCAGAAACTGGATACCAACAAAAAGGTAACCTCTGTCTGCAGCTATACAGAGAAGCTACACTGAAATCTCCAGTTGTTTTCCATATACATGCTAAGTTTTATCTCTGCTGGCACCTTTGACTTGTCCATTCTTCACCTCAGAATTTTCTTACTTTTTTTTTTATAAAAAAACAAACTAGTGGCGTGATGGAGACATACTCTATTTAAAGTGCTTACACAAATTTGACTTTATTCTGTCTGTGGTTCCATTGGGCTGTTTGTAACAAAGTTTCACAGCTTTATTCATTCTGCATGAAAATCAGTTAAAGACAAAAGGGGTAAAAAGGGGTGTATGTGTGTATGTGTGAATGTAAGTTTGTGGTGGAGGGTGGGGAGGAAAAAGTGTTGTAAATGAAAAAGGTGTTTGTAATTTGTATGCTCATTTTAGATAAGAAGGGACAACAAAGATTCATGTGATCTTTCCTAAATAGCTTTTCATAATATTGAAACATCCTGGATGTTGATGGATTGATCAGAATGTGCTGTTTCACAAAGTGCACAGTAAAGGGTCTATAGTGTGTGTTTAACTGCAAAAGTTGACAAATTGTTTCTAGTGTTTGCTGTGAAGACACAAGACTTTTGCTGCTTGCTTTAAATGGAAAAGCAAACAAGTGGACAGGTTCTCCATTGTAGATGGTTGGCATTTAGGGAAGAATGTAGCTTTAGAATTGTACTGATGGCTATGATTGCGTCCTAGAGAGGAAGATGGAGTGTGTTTAGCTCGCTGTTTAACAGGAACATGAAACCTTGTCTGGGTGAAAAATGTTGATGGTTTTATCGATAGGGCTCAGTAAACTGTAAAGTATATGCTGCCATCCTTTATCTATGCTATAAATTCATGCGTTACCTTAATTAGTTTAAAGCCGTGGTACACTCACTTGTATTTCATTTTCCCAAGCTTGTTTCAGCTAGTTTTAGTTTTTCAATTACTTCCTTTAGATGTTTGTGGCAGTTGAAAGAATTTTAAAATTATTCATTGTTTTCATATTTGTAAATAGGTTAAATATTGATTTTAGTATTAAAAAACAGAACCAAATTGCTGAAGGAATATTATACAAAGCAATTTATCTTACGTACAGAGTTTGTGTTGAGAGAGCATGGTCAATAAAACAAAAAGATGCCAGCAAAATCCCAGGCAGTGAATGCAGTTGCGTTGTAATTGTTGGCTTTGCGACATGATGCTGTAGAGATCAAAAGTATCAATGGGTTCAAGAAGGGATTAAGTAAATTAATTAGGGATGGAATTCCAAAACTGTGTCCTGAGCTCTGGGAAATAGATTTTGTTTCCATTTCTGTCTGTCAATGGTTCTGCAGCCAGAGAAACTACACACTTCCTCTTGGACATTGCTAAAAATGTGGTAAAATTGGTTTGGACCTGTAAAAATGTATATAACTGAAGCTGACAGCAATTGCAGACTCATTTTACTGGAATGGTTTTGTGTCTGACACACCTGACCTTTATTTGTCAGAATATTGACTTGGGTACAAAAGTTTTTCAAGCTCTGGTCAACAGCTCAATGTGATTTTGTTTGATTTTAGAAAAACATAGTACCTTACCTTGCCTAACTTACACCATCATGGGTTTCAAAGAAAAAAAGACATTATTTTGGCAAAAAAGACTTATGATTTTAATTAGTAAGATAATTAAATAAACAATAATTAAAATGAGGAAAAGCTAAGCCATTTATTTTAAAGTATTATGGATTACTGTCATAGTAAAAGGAAAGAGTAGACAAATAGGTAAAATGAAAAATTCAATTGCTGTTTTTTTAGGTTTTTCATAAATTCAAACAGCTTACATACAGAAATTCAGATTTATGGTAAAAAAAGGCTTATCGTGGTTTGTATAAGAGACAAATAGTAGAATCTAATGGGCATTTAAACAAAAATCTTTAATCAGCATTGTAATTGTTATCATTATTATAATACTGTTTTATTAAACCTCATTTCAGGGTTAGGTTTACTGTGCTTCCTCACTGAAGAAAATTCCTTCAGCTGCTGGATTTGGCTGAATAGGTCTAGTGCTTTTTCTAGAATCATTTACCTCAAATTGTCTCCGGAAAGTGCTCTAACCCATTTGGCAGGAGATCTCTCCGTCTCTTATTGCAGCTGTTCAATTTTGTATAAATAATTAAATATTCATTTGAAAAGGTATTGGAACTCAGGGGTTGCCCCTGCCAGCTGAGTGTCCTAACTCCAAAGCTATAGACTCGTTTTCATGCTCTCTATTTGTTCCAATGAATATTTCAGTGTTTCATGTAAAATTGAACAGCTTGAAGAGGACTGACTTTGAGAGATCTGTTGCAGCATGGTAAAAACGTTCTTCCTGTCATGTAAAAGAGGCAGAATGAAGTTCATCATGGAGACATGAGATACGAGGTATATTTGAACAAAAGTCATCTCACACCCCATATGAGAGTCATAATTGCTGTAAACTCAGGTGTAAGGGAAAGGACCATTGGTTTCATGCTGCTCTTTACTGGTTTTTTTGCCAAAATCCCCTTGTGATTACTTTTTTTCAAAAATAGCAAAATGAAATACTTATTGATTTGTTGAAAGCTTGAAAACATTTTAGTGCTTGTGGACAAAAGATTTCTTGTTTTATTCGGAGACTATAATTCTTACATTATGGATTGATGTGCTCTTGCCTTCTAACCTGCTATTGAAAACTGTCCCCAGCCAACCATCAAAAGCAGGAGAGATGGGATTTTATCTGTTCATCTCTCCAGTGTATGAATTCAAAACTACAGGGGGGCTATTCAAGTGCCAAATAATATCTTCCATGTGTGAAATTAAAAAGGGAAATTAAGTACAAGAAAATACCTTTGAAAGTTCCATGTGTAATCACAAAAACATAGAATAAAACATTCACGTTTTTCAGTAACTTTTTATTTCCCCAATGCTAGTGTTCTGCCAAAGCTGTCTGTAGCACTTTGTTCCTGTCCTGTGATACAATAGAGAAATAGAGGAAAGAGGGGTAACAGTTGAAAAAATAAGTCACATCAGCTGAGTATCAAAAAATAACATTTGGGAAAATTGGGTGGGAGGTGTTATGCAAATTTTGAATTTAAAAACCTAATCAAATCTTTATGTCATCTGTAGTTTAACATCAGCTATTTGTGTGTGTGTGCCTATATACAGACAGATGTGTATACAGATATAAACATCTCTCTGGGTATTTCTTCCTGTTAGTGTCTCACATTTTGGAAGACCACTACTCTTCAATTTTCTCAGCTTTTTATCTACTTTTACTTTCAAGTTAGTTAAGTGCATTATTCTAAGGATGAAGGTAAATTTTACAAAAATCCTATTCATAAAAACGAGGAATACCAAGATTATAGTTGAAAGTGTATTTTGGATGGGGACTTCATTTCAACAAGATCATTTGCTTCATAAGTATACGTTCCCTCTCTTGGAGTACACTAACACTTTTTTTTTTCTCCTTGTGAACAATTTCTTAAAGAAGAAATGTCAGAAGATAAGTACTCTGTTTTTTAGTTTGAAATGTCTCCTGATGCCTCTTTTATGGACTTCTGATGTCAGTGAGACAGTCTCTGATACCTTAGAACATTCCAAAGTGTGAATAAAACAGCATGACTACTTCCAAAGAGTCGTTTTTGATCTGATACCATTTTTCAAAATGTAAATGATAAAAGATGTAAGGTAATGGAAAATCAGACTCAATATTTGAAACTATTTACATCTGTGCTTGTTTACCTTTTCTCAGGCATTTTTAGCTGAGGGCATCAAATCTATTGGATGCTTAACCTTTACAATATGTAATTTTTTCAGAAATAGGGCTGATGCAGCCCCAGTATAGGTGGAGTGGTATGCTAAACTGGGCAGCCCTAATGAGGAGTTGTCATCTCTCCTAGTAAATCTATATTGATGAGCTCGATGTTATATACCGAAACGCTGTAGTATTTTTTCCCTTAAAGTAGAAGACTGGCAACAACAGTTTCTGGGATCTGCTCTATATTTTGCCATGTATCCTTGGTGGGCTTCAGTTTACATATTTGCTAATAATTTATACTTATAATACTGTAAAAGATTTGATGAAGCTTAACCTCAACACTTTGAAGTTAGTGGAGGCAAAGATGTATATGAGAGTGCTGCATTAGTATTGCAAGGTAGAATTATCTTGATTTAAAATAAGTAGCATGTATCAGTGTCTCTAGATCCTATCTGCAGTTCAGTATGAAAGCTTGTTGATTGTGGTCCTGCAGTTAAGTGAAACCTCCCTGTTTTTTTCTGTAGTGAATTAATTAATGCTTGTATTTCTCACTTCTGTCCAGCTAAATTTATCTCACTATTTTCCTATCTCCTCTGCTGAAATCTGAGGAAGAAAAGTGTATTCTTTCTCTGAAATGCTCCTCCCAACCCTGGTTAACTGGAGGTGAGAAAGTCTGAACATCTGAAGTGTTGAGCCTGGTGAAGTTACCATATAGCGTTTTACTTTTGCTGAGATATACTGTGTTTAAAATGGACTTCTCAGCTCTTCGTGTTCACAAGTCTCTGCACACAAAACTCAGAGATGGATTTTTTTCTATTCCTTTGGACTCCTTGTAGTCTTTTCCACCTGGGCCAATGGGTATAAAAACCTAATGATGCCATTTTACACACTGTGTATGGGATAGATAACACTTTTTAAAGCACTTGCTTAAAACACAGTTTGGTATAATTTTGTCTCTTGAATGTAATAAAGTGCAGAGGCACAATGACAAATTTCTTACTGAAATGTACTTAGATATACATCTAAGATGCATATCAGTAAGATTTAGTTAATTGCCTGATGATGACTTCTTAAAAGCAATTAGGCCACAGTTTTCTTTAAATAGTGCACTGACCTCCATATGCAAGCTTAAGGTCCATAAATGTGCTGGGTAATTATCTTCTCACTAATCAAGGAAAAGTATTATTGAAAAGATTCCAATTTAGAAATATTCATAAATAATTCAGGTCTAAGCCAAGGCGGCTAATTTCCATGGGGTATTTTTGTGTTTTGTTGCTGTGTTCTTTAATTGAGCATAGTCATAGGAGAGTAAACTCCAGACTTCTTTACCTCCCATATAGCAAATATTTACCTTGCCTTTTAAAAATTTTTACTGAAAAAAGTAGTGTCTAAGAATACTAACGAGTGAGGAGGGGTAATGGGAGTACTGAAAAATATGTTTGCTTTTTTTAAAATTGTAATGTTTGTGAATGTTAACAGAACAAAATTTTCTTTTTACTCTGTATGATGCTCTAATGTTGTTTCTTAGTGTTGGTATCTGTTTAGCCCTATCCAATCAATCATCGGTTAGGTACATTAGTTATCCAAGGACTTGTCTATTTGCATTTGCAAACTGTAGGCAAGTTAACTCTTTAAGCTAGAAAAGCTTTGATCTGTTGGAAAAACAGTTTCAGAGGAAGAGTGAGGCATGGGAACCCTGTTCAGCAAAGATGGCTGCAGCAGTTCCTGCTTCAAAGTCTAGAAAACCATGAGGCAATATGTTTTCTGTTCAACAGATTTTTCTGCCCATTAACAGCCAATTTATTTGAATCTACTGTGTGCTACTGGAAGTGCTAGCTACCAGAAACAGACAGCATATGTGTTTCAGGGAACAGAAAGAAACACTTTTAAAGTCTGTTTTCATCTCCTGTGAATGTTTCTCCCATGGGCTTAGGTTTGGAACTAAGTGAGCACAGCTTTCCCTCAATGCAGTCTTAGATGTTTTCTTTTTAAATATGACAACTACACATAGATCAATTAGAATTACTGTTTTATATCCCTTAGAAACCTGTCCTAATTCAGGTCCATTTCACTGGTGCAAGTTACTGTTCATCTCATTCTCAAGCAATTGCAAGTAGAAATTGGTCCTTCTGTCTGCTATCAGATGGGATATATGCAGTGGTGATACCTACAGAATAAATGTCTGCTATTTCAAAATCATAGAATTGTTTAGGTTGGAAAAGACCTTTAAGATCATCAAGTCCAACCGTTAACCTAACATTGCCCAGTCCACCACTCAACCATGTCCCTAAGTGTCATGTCTACACGTCTTTTTAAATACTTCCAGGGATGGTGACTCAACCACTTCCCTGGGCAGCCTGTTCCAATGTTTAACCACT
>NW_008796218.1:9812311-9813310 GCF_000699145.1 Aptenodytes forsteri | reverse complement strand
AAGTGCAGGACCCGGCACTTGGCCTTGTTGAACCTCATACAGTTGGCCTCGGCCCATCGATCCAGCCTGTCCAGGTCCCTCTGCAGAGCCTTCCTACCCTCGAGCAGATCAACACTCCCGCCCAACTTGGTGTCGTCTGCAAACTTACTGAGGGTGCACTCAATGCCCTCGTCCAGATCATTGATAAAGATCTTAAACAGAACTGGCCCCAATACTGAGCCCCCGGGAACACCACTTGTGACCGTCCACCAGCTGGATTTAACTTCATTCACCACAACTCTTTGGGCCCGGCCATACAACCAGTTTTTTACCCACTAAAGAGTATGCCCGTCCAAGCCATGAGCAGCCAGTTTCTCCAGGAGAATGCTATGAGAAACGGTGTCAAAGACTTAGGTTTACTATACTTTTACTATACTGATTAGGTTTACTATACTTTTTTTAGGTATTTTTCAACAGTCTAATAGTTTACTGTGGTAAACGTCAACATCTGAGTGGTTGAATGCTACAGAATCTTTGAAAGGCCTGGGTGTAAAATAAACAGCCCACAGGTGAGGAACAGGACGTGTAATATCAAATTATCAGTTGCCCTCCCCCTCTCTGCAAGATTTTGCCAATGAAACTGCTTTAAAACTACTCAGTGACACAGTATGCCTCAAGATGCCTGTGTCATTCCTGGATTTAACCACATCTACAGCAAGCCCATCACTTTTCATGATAGATACTGTATGGGTTTATGCCAGCATTGACCTCTTAAGGGGGATACACGCTGAAGTAAACGTCCATCTACTTAGCGCTTACTAAAATGATGAAATGCCCACATTGCATTCATGCCATGTGTATTCTGAAGAGGACAGCCAAGTTTGGTAGACCTGTAAGGGACGAGGCCCAAGTGACTGTACTGTGAGCACAGACAAGCCCCAAAGAGAAAGCCCCAGAAGCCAGCCACGGGGAGGGGCCCAGTGTCACTCTCCTTGACTGACTAATGTCTCAACCACTCCT
>NW_008796218.1:9807045-9812059 GCF_000699145.1 Aptenodytes forsteri | reverse complement strand
GCTTAGCTTATGTGACATATTAATACACAGAGGGTTGATGCTTATAGAGTGTTTGTTCCATTAAAGTTGATGTTCATGTATGGACCTTGAGTGTTATCTCACCTTAATCCACACCGAGGGGATTTGCGGACCTTAGTCACTCTCCCCTTCTCATAGGTGGGACGTGACAAGACCCCAGACTGAGTAACTTTTTTTCCCTGCTACATTTTTATACTATGTCAAACCATGTAAATTTTAACTAGACTCGTTACCAAGAGTTCAACATTCAAAACCAGTCTTAAAATAGAAAAATACTGTGTGTGTGCAAAAAAAATGAGGGGATGCATTAAAAACATAAATACTGTACATTAAGATGTGAAATGAAATAATTCCTTTTCTTTTGCTTTATATGGAAGAAATATAAGGTAAAGAACAGTCACATTGGGCCTGTTAATTAGTGTATTGTATCTTTGTGTGTGTATGTCTGTCGACAGAAACATGCTACGATTCTTGATCAGTTGTAGCAGGCTCTGAATCATACAGCACAACAAATATTAGGCTTGCAAATTATAGGAGTAACTAGAGACTTTTCTAGACACAGCAAAGTAGGGAAGCAAAATGACTGGCGCCTGCATATCCACTTCACCTTTCTACAAAGAGAAAGACAGGGAGGAAATTCTCTCATAATCAAAACCCGCCACTTTGCCTCCTCTCTCATTGACCAAAGCACTCCATCGAGCTCTGCTTTTTGTCTTTTCTGGATAGGAACAGTGTGATTATAGTTTCTTTTCTCACTGGTTCTTATTTTTGAGCTAGCAAAATTCAATTTTGCTTACATTATTGAGAACCCTTGAACTGGCTCTGAAAATAACGTTACTTGATTCCTGTAAAGTTATTTCTCAATTGGGGTAAAAACATTATAATGTTTTTCTGTTAAATATGTATATTAATTTTAAGAATATTATTGCTATTAATTTGAGGCTTAATACTTATTTGAATATATTTTTCCTTTTTTTCCCAGGATATTTAAATAATGTCATGGCATATCTATATGCAACAAAAATAAGATACTTTTCAGGTTTTTATTCTGAATTTCACATTTTAATACATTAGGTTAAACTGTGTTAAGCCTCTGTTCTCTATGTGTTATGTAAGTCAATATAGATAATAATCTGATTAACATGTATATCTAGAAATTCTTGTTAGGATTAGCTATATATTAAGTTCAAAACAAAAAATTTGGCTCAAAAAACTTTGGAGTTATTTAAACAAAGGTGATTAACGCCACTTCTTTTCCTCAATGTTAAGCTTTGCAAAACTTATTTATGGCATTAATTTAATCAGCAATGTACTATTTACCACGTCTCTACCATAAGAATAAACTCCTTAAAAGCTCCAAAGATCTCAAAAAGAGCACAGAATGCCTGTGGAGAAACCTCAGTCTGAACATACAGCCGGATCTTATTTTAAAGTGATCTTTCTGGTATTCTAAAAAAGAACATATGTGTCCATTGTACAGTAAGTTCTGTCCTAGTTTCTGTGGTTTGAAAATGAATCAACACACAGTTCAGAGTGTCAAATAAGTATAAATTAAATTGAGTTGTTCAAAGGTTTTCACTGAGAGGAAAATATAGATTACAATTAAAGTATATCAACTAACTGGACTCTTCATTTTTCCTGGACAGTACTTCAGATATCTTCAAGCTCTTTGCTTGATAGCATGCTGCAGTGCACTCAATTCAAATGAAAAGTGTTTGTAATTAGTTATTTCTTATGCAAAATATTCCCGAGTACTGGAGAAGCTTTAATATTAATATTCTTTGCTTTGTACTTCACAGGTTTTAATCTGATAGCAACACATCAATGGAAGCAAAATTTAAGGGTTTGTTAGAGAATCAGGTGTTTCTTCTTTATGAACTTTACAATAAACCTATGCATACACTGGATTTTTATTATGGCATTCCATAAACAAAGACGTCTTTGGTGTATATAAAATTATTTTGAATTTTAATTTCCAATACCTTCTTTTTGATGAAAGCATTAAGATTGTACACTTTTTATAGTAGCAATTAACTGTCACATTCTGGCCTGTAAGAGAGGACAGAAACCCGTCACAATCCTGTCATGCATTGAGATCATGCTTTTATTCTAAAATGGCTTAAATTCTCATACAGAATTGTGAGTGTTAGTATCAGAATGAATTTATTTCCTCACATCCTTAAGGAGCTAAGGCTCTTGCAAGGTCTTAGCAGAATAGCTTGGGCTCAAGATACTGATTGTTCAAGCCCTTAGTTCTTCCTTATTTCATCTTCATGTAATGAGACTCACCATTATTCCTACAGTTTTACCAGACTTTTGGGGGCTTAAACAGTATTTGTTCTGTTAGCTTTCTCTGATGTAGCTGGGAAAAGGCTTTGTGTGTTGAGCAGAGTAATAAATACATTCTGTGAAAAGAATGAAGCAGAAGAGCAAAGAATATAATAGATAAGTAGAACAGCGCATGGAATTGTCAGTTGTTAATTCCCCTCATGTGGAGACTGTGATACACAATACTGAAGGTAAAAATCAATTAAGTGCTTAGTCTGATAAAATTCCCATTAGCAGAATCTCAAAACTCTGAATCAACAGGGAAACCAGGGCTTGAAGATAGGGAAAGATGAAGAGAGAGGAGAGGGAAATTCCTTTGGAAAGACAGTAGTTCCTTGGAGTATCCTGCTTATCGGTCTTTACCAATGTATTTCTGTTTCTTCCTCTTACTATTGATCCCTGTAAAATCACGGAGGACTCTCATGGGAATTTCTGATGACTACGAATTTCTATTGCACTTCTCTGTTCTCCGATTTGGGTAGTTGCCTTCCACAGGAAAGAACTTTGATCAGAAACTTGTTTTTGTTTTTACTTCAGCAATTGTACACGAAGAAATAAAAGCTGGTTAACAAAACCCATGTTCTTTATACTGTCCCACAGGTGACTGGCAAGAGGCAAAAAATGACTCCTTAGGGCTCTGATACATGAAAAAAGCCTTGGTTTTGCCTCTCTGCATCTCTCTAGCGCTTGGTGTTTCTGCCAGAAACTGGTTTTCTGCTTTTGCCTCTGTAAGATCACACCCTTCCCAGAATGCTACTGATCAGAAAATGGATTTGCGGCTATATTTTGAAGTGTGCTGTCTCCCTATCTAACCATTACAGGGAGTAACCAATTCCAAGTTGCTCCTGCTGATGGGAATGAGACGAGAGAAAAAGAGGGTGGAATTGCTGGGCAGAACTATTGAGTAATTGCACCTTCTTCCGTATATTCAAGGAGGAAAAATTAATTATTCTGAAAAGAGCTGTTGGTGTCAGTGGCTTTTGTATGGAAAACTGAGCACCAGGGACATGTAAAACAAGACCAAGTGCAAGACACAAGCTTCAGGAGATAGCCTTAAGTCCAAAACAAAGCTCTAATCAGCTATTAACACTTTATGTAACTATTCTCCTAACTTCCATGCTTCCAATATGGGAAAGAAAAGTCTTCTTACCATCAAAGCCAATGAAATAAAGTGTATTTATTATGCACATATGCCTGTGTTTCCTGTTACTATGACTTTCTATTTTTTTTAAAATGTGCATGTGCAAATGATATAGGTCATAGTTTAAATGGAAGTAAAAATTGCTCTTCTTCCCGTAATATTCATTACTACAAATGCAGATTAATAAATCATAAATTAAATAATAATAATAATTTAAATAATCTCTCTTTTAACAGGGAAAATGTTGGATTAAAACAATATTTTTCTTCCCTCTGTTGTCTTCCCTCAAGTACCATAGCAGATGTCAGAATATGTTGCATTATGTAAGTTTTCCTTTCATATTTCATTCTGATTCTCAGGATATATATTTTAAGAAGCAATCCTCCTTGATTAATCTGGGAGAGAGATAATTTTTTAAAATCTTTACCTGCACCTGACCTTAAAAAGAAGGCAGCTGACACTTTGGAGGGAAGCTGTTGTGGTTTGCCAGATGGCAAAGCTGTTGATAATTTTGGGTGGTTGGGTTTTTTTTGGAGGGGGTGGTGTAGGGATGTTTTAGGTTTTTTGTGCTCCCTGCCTCCCCAAGTTTGCTATTACCTGTCTTTTTCTTTCTCTCTCTCTTAAAAAATATCTCTGAACTCTTGGTTATTCCCTTGCTATAGACAGGTTTGCTATCAGCCATCCTTTGGTAGGGAGCTGTACAAGTGGGTGGAACACCATGGGCCAAAATAAATACAGATTATAACATTTCTATAAAGATATTCTGGCAGGATTAAAGACTTCAGTGGAATTGCTGTGAGTTTCTTACCAATATAAGTGAGATCAAAATCTTGGTCTGAAGCTGCTGAGATGTTCTTTTCCCTAATGTGATGAAAGCTGTCAAGTGCAAAGGAGATTCTGTCAATTCATAGTGTGACTTCAGTGCTGGCTATACAGTATCAAAACTTGTTTTCCTCAGTTATCAAAATGTTTTCTCATTTTTTGATCTTCAGACAGTAAAATAAATCTTGTCTTCTTCAATAACAAGAAAAGAAAAAAATCTGTCACAAATACTGATAATGCTTTTATAGTTTGTTCTTCAGTGTTTGTGCCAAATAAGAGCTTTAAAAACATGAGAGAAGAAATTAGCAATTGTGTGGCTCAAAGCTCTTAGGAATTTGCAACTTCCAGAGTTAACAGCATTAAAAAAATCTAGTTTATTACTGTCTAGAGCCTTTTTTATTTTCTAAATAAAGAAATTTATGGATCTGGACAGGCTGGATTGATGGGCCGAGGCCAACTGGATGAGGTTCAACAAGGACAAGTGCCGGGTCCTGCACTTGGGTCACAACCACCGCATACGCTACAGGAGGCTTGGGGAAGAGGGGCTGGAAAGCTGCCTGTCGGAAAAGGACCTGGGGGAGTTGGTCAACAGCCGGCTGAACATGAGCCGGCAGTGTGCCCAGGTGGCCAAGAAGGCCAATGGCATCCTGGCCTGTATCAGAAATAGTGTGGCCAGCAGGAGTAGGGAAGTGATCGTGCCCCTGT
>NW_008796218.1:9786553-9806781 GCF_000699145.1 Aptenodytes forsteri | reverse complement strand
AGGGAGGTGGGTGTCAGTCTCTTCTCCCAAGTAACAAGAGATAGGACAAAAGGAAATGGCCTGAAGTTGTGCCAGGGGAGGTTTAGATTGGGTAGTAGGAAAAATTTTTTCACCGAAGGGGTTATCAAGCATTGGAACAGGCTGCCCAGGGAAGTGGTCGAGTCACCATCCCTGGAGGTCTTTAAAAGATGTGTAGACGTGGCACTTAGGGACATGGTTTAGTGGTGGACTGGGCAATGTTAGGTTAACGGTTGGACTTGATGATCTTAAAGGTCTTTTCCAACCTAAACAATTTTATGATTCTATGATAAATGAAGCGGTCATTAGTAGAGGTTATTTCAAGTAGCAACAATTTTCTGTGATCCTTTTTTCCTGTCACCTTATGTAGTGTTTAATGGGGTTTGGTTTCTATGTTTTGTGTATTCCAGGCTCCTTAACATTTCAAACAATAGAAATTAGATGGATAGAACAAAAGTTATTGTCACTTGAGAAGCTTTATCTACTAAATATTTTGAACAAAACTAAAGTTCCCTAAAATATCAAAATTCAAAAGATGAATGCAAAATGAATTAAAAAATATTTTTTATGAGTTAGATGTTATTTACATAAAAATTATACTCCTTCAATCACTAGTTGAAAGCAAAACATTAACTGTTCTGTACAAGTAGTTCACTGATGTCTCATAATAAAGAGAAATTATTTTTATGTGAAATAAGTTAATTTCATTTTTGTTCCATGACACAGCTTTATGAAGTATATATTTTTTAAAAATGGTGCTAATGGGCAAGTTCATTAGCCAAAGAGTTATTGACTCTTAATTTTTAGCTCTCAAAATACACTCTTGCGTAGGTGCCTGAAGCACACCTTAGTGATAACGCAGCACAGTGTACCTTGTGCCATTCTGTCTTGTCTATTCTGTCGGTACTGGTGATATATATCAAGACTTTCAGAGGTGTCTTCCCTGCTGTTATTCACATATGAAGTGAATTTTCCTACACTTGACTGCGTTTTCTAGCACAATAATAAAATTTTATAACAGCCAGCAATCTTTCATATATATTCCTCAATTTTTACAGCACTGTATTTGAGCACTTTTTGCATCTGATTGATAGGTATACAAGGTAAAAGCTTAGAAGACCTTTTTATTTGTCATTTCAGCTGATCATTAACTCATTTTAAAGAGTTGTTTTCTGGTAAAGCTTTAGTATTTGCTTCCCTTTCAACAAATTTTCATTATTGTATTGTTCCCTACTTTTAAAAATATTCTTGTGTCTCTTCCACAGCTTGTTGAAGTAGTTCAGATGCTTTTTGTTTGTTTTTCCAAATAAATAGCCTTTGCCTGGCATTTTTCTAGTAAATACACACATAAAAGTTTAGCACAGTCTCTTGTGTACTTTCACACAAGGGCTGAAAGTAAAGGTAGGTTTCAGTTTATGAAGTGGTAATGTCTTCATTGTCATTCAAGAGACAAAGTGAATCATTGTTTTCTCTTAACTATATTAGTTGTAAGTTTTCGTCTTCCTATTTTAACATAAGAGAAACAACATTTTCTGGGAAATGGCAGCCCTGTTAGTCAAAGAGAACCTATTGTAGATGAACTTCTAGTTTACAATTTTGTAACTAACTACTACTAACTGGCTACTAATTAATATTACTAACTTGCTATTGTTAACTAACAATTTATTCTAATTAATTGACAGATGTCTTTCCAATCCTTGAACTTTTAACACCACAATTTAGAATAAGCTGCCATGCCTTGTGTTGCTTATATAAACAGATTTTCTTTTTTGCTTCATAATTCACTGATACAGTAGTGTGGGTTTATTCTTCTCATAAGGTCTGGACAACTGTTTTGACTATATTTTGAGTAATTACCTTAATTTTTATTTTTTTTGGTATTTCCAAAGTTTAGAAACAGCACGGCCACAAAATTGACACAAAAAAGTGTCAATATCAATTAGTTAAGGTAAAGAAGAGAATATTAAGAATTTTCTTCTGCCAGCTGAGCACCTCCTATGTCATCTCCCCATTTTGCAGGTGCCACTGCATAAAATAAGATGTGAAATTAGAGACTCCAAGAAACAAATGTTTCAGGGTAAGGCAGCAGCAAGACCAGAAGTGCACTGATCCAGAACAGAAATCTTAGGTGTTGTTTAGTTGGTGGGGTAGAGGAGCAGCCACGTTGGTTCTGAGGGCTTTGCTTCAAGGCCCGCATGCCTGGTGCATGGAGATACCTTGTGGGGTGGAATGAGGTGGAGGGACTTTCTCTAACCAATTGGGGCTACTGTCTGGCTCACCCCTAGCCTCCTGCCCTCCATGCATTGCAGGGCATCAAACTGCAACACGTTCCATTAATTCTTTTAGGAAAGCCTCCCTGGAGGCTCTGCCTGGGCTTTATTTGCTTTGTAGCAAGTACCAGAATGGTTTAATGAGCTTCAGGTGGGCTAGGTGAGTCATGGTCTCACCCAGTGTGGCAAGCATTCAACTACCCTGGGTTGACAGCAAAGCAGCTCCTTTCTTTTTGACTGTGGATATACCTTCACTACAAATTCAAAGAAAAAGGGGTGTATTGAAGGAAGGTAAAAATAAAGGTCAGTCCTAAAGCTGTGTTTTAAAAGTTTGGATAAAACTGTGTGCACTAGTGATGTCATAGATTTTTGTCTGGAGTATATGTGATAAATATCTAAGTATTTGTTTGAGTATGTGTCTGGAGCTTTTTTTCATTTCCTCTTACTGTTCATCATATATTTCATATTTGTATTTTTTTGTGGTCAATGTTTAAAAGTATTTATCATGCATTCCTTATTATTATTTAAGCTCTGTATTGGAGGGGAATGACAGAGAAGTATGAAGAGAATTTGCTCTTTGTTATGGGGGTTATATGTTCAGGTAGACCGAATAATTTTCTAGTCTCTCTAAACTTGAGTCCCTCCAACTAGAGAGGATGACTCTTTCATACAAATGTTGCATATTTGATTTATTTCTTTAGAGATTATATAATCTGAGGATATTTTTGAGATATTTGTTGCAAATTGAAGAGTAGAGCTGTGAACTCGCATGGTGTGATTTACCTTGATTATTTTAAGTATGATATTCTAGAACTGGATGAGAAAATGTTGTCTTTTCTTGTTTAAAATGAAACCTTACTACTTACGTGGAATCAAGAAAAAAGACATAATTAAATGGTATAAAAAAGGGTATCTTTATCTTTAGGAGTTTATTATTCTTTCCTTCTCTCTTGCAAATTTTATTTGAGGAAAGGTCAAGCTTTTGAATTATACTTTTAAAACACGCATTATATCCATTTTTGTCATTTTGTGTGTTCTGCTGTTCACATCTTGGTTTGTGTCACTGGCTTGCTCTCCTCGGAATAATTTACTTTTTTAAAAGTAGCTTTAGAAATTCTGGAAATAAATTTGGAAATAACGTTTACTTTTCAGAAGACTGTTGCTTTTTAATTAGGAAGTTGGTGATATATTAGAACAGATATTTAAAAAAGAAAATTGGCATCTTCCTTTGTATTTGCAAGTTTTTCATTAACAAAAGTAGGTAAGAAGGAACACTGAAATAACATGATTTCATAAGTTTTTGCAACTTGGGGGTGGGGGGACTGCTTGCTTCTTTGTCCAGTATCACTCCTGCTTTCTTGCAGCTGATCAATGCAATAGAGACATTTTTATGTTCAAAACAATGGTGATATCTAGATAAAATTAGCTAATAATGACTTTGTTTTATTCTGTTGCTAATGAAAAATGGCAATATCCCTTCTTAATCTCATGTTTGAAGTCCAATGAAGCCTCGTTTCTTAATTTGGTGATCATGGACAGTATTACTTCACGAAGGCTGATAAAATACTTTGTTCTGGTAGAATCCTAGCACTGACACAGTATTTTTGCAGTACAGGTGGTACAGCTTATTCCTGATAAAGTTCTTACAATGAGACAGGTCAGTGCTGGAAAGTAAGAGGGCTTCTGGACTTCACTTTGGGTCCAGGCAAAGAACAGGTGGGCTATGTTTTTCTTGAATTCAATATAGACAATATTTGGGTATTGTGCCTTACTATAAATCATGTACCTAGGTATCTTGTAAAATAAGGGCACTTCTCTGTCAGTTGCAGGTGTTCTGAGCACTTGATATCTGTATCTTAAATATCAGGAAGGGAAGCATTTACGTATTGGGAAACCTGAGTGGAGGATTTATTTTACGCTGTTCATATCATGTGGGTGGGTGGCAGGTACTCTCATTCACACTGTTAAGTAGAGCAGGTTTACATTGCTCTAACATGTAGAAATGCAATTGAAAATGTGGAATCATGGTTGTTTTGCTCCTGCTTTCTTAGAAGAAAGAGCTGAGACACAAACGCCTATGTTGTGCAGTAAAATAAAAGATGTGTCAAAAGCAACCCATGGTTATGCGGAGGGGGGGCGTGGTGGATTTTGTTGTTGTTGGTTGGTTGGTTTGGGGTTGCTTTTTCTTGGTCAGGAAACTGTGGGATTGCTCGGTGCTGGCTTATTTCTCCCTGTCTGTATTTTTTTAGTTCTAAGTCTTTTAAGAGGTTTAAACTGAATCTCTTGCAGCTGAAGTTTATAGCGAGGTATATGCTGACTATCTACTTTATGCCTCCTACTGAATTTCACTGAGTTACCTTTGAGCTACCTGCTGGAAGTGGTGGGATTTTGTTGTTGTATTTTGTTCTGTGTTTTGTTGTAGTAAGCAGGATATCCAAAGGATTAGCTTTCTTAGACCCTTTTCTTACCTCTTCAGAGTTTTTATATAAATCTAGACTGCCTTATAAAATTTTTATGTGAGGGCTTATCTATCTATCTATCTGCAGTATTGTGATTTAAGTGTATTTATATAATTCTCTCTCTCTTGTGAAGAGATTGCACCAATTGAAATTTTTTACATTTTAAGCGAAAAATGTTTTCTTATTATACATACAGAACTACAGTAATAACTCTCAGGTTATCAATTAAAATAGACAAACAGTAACTCTGCTATTCAGATATGACATTGAGGGAATTTAGCCTAGACCTCCTTGTTCACTGAATAGCCCATCTGCCCTTGATTTTCTGCTGTCTATCTGAGGAACAGCACTTTTGAAAGAGTATAGTTCATGCATATGACAATACAATACATAGGAGGTCTTCTAGGGCAACATTACTACAATGTGAACGTGATCATCAGATTATCTTATGTGCAGCTGCTTTGCTCCACACCAAAACCTGAACTGGCAGGAAAAAAAAATAGAAGACAAAATTCTTACTGTTTCCTCATGGGGGGTTTAGGAGCTTATCGCCCTTTAATGGGCAAGGCGTTAGCAATCGACATTGTGCCACAGGATCATTACTACAGAAGTTGGGCTCCCCCACTGTCACATTGCTGGAAGTATGAATTTGAAATAAATGGGCACTGTGAATTGACAGATACGCGACGCTTTGGAAAGATGTGCTGAATTATTTCATTGAGAATATAGGAATTGGACAATGATGTCCGAGCCAAAGCTTGTATCCAGCTATGCTCTATGAGAGCTGTGAGCGGATAAACAGTGTTGTTTAATGGCTAGGTCCTTGAACTAAGCACCACGAATTATCAATTTTATATCTGAATTTCTTTGTACCCAATAACTTTATCTGTTTCTAAACAAATTGCTATATATACTGTGCTATATTCTGACATTAAATAAGATGTTGGGGGGGCCTGATGCCCCAACTGTATTCTAGAACAGTTATACCTTATTACTTTTCTGTAGAAATACATTCTGGAAGAGCACTAAACAAGAATAGTAGTGTTTTTCACTTCATTCACACCCAAAAATGACTTAAACTCCCTGTGTAACAGAACTCTCAAATGAAATACAATGAATGGTTTAGGAGAGCATCCAGGAAAGTGCCAGCAGCTCAACCATTATTCATGTTGTGGACTACTAAATGAGTAGTCTGAATCAAATTCTGCCTGTTCTGATCTGCTTTGTGAATACTGAGTTCCTGCCATTGTGTGGTAAATGAAAACCACCACCACAAACTATCTACCATTTCCTTTCATGCAGGTGACCTCTTGGATTGGGGTTTTTATTTATTTATTTATTTATTTTTAAAGAATAAGTATTCCAGTTGCATTTCCTGAGAAAATCAAGCTATTTAGTAGTTACTAAGTACAGATCAGCTTCTGTCACTCAAGGTTAATTCTCATGCCGATGTCCTCTGTGGATAAGGTTGTTTTTGCTGCATTAGCAAGCTGAATCTGTATATTATCAACAGCTGAATAAATGAGGCATAGAAGAGAATGCTGAATATATTCAAATCAAACTAATGCATAAAATCACAAGTGAAACATGGTATCTTAAAATTTGTCATTTTCTCATTATAATAAACACAGTTTATCTCTTGATTTCTCGTGCCCATATTTGAAAGGCTGTATTATTGCTTCTAAAGTTGCTATGCACTGCTTTTGTAATCTTCATATATCATAAATGGGTCATGAAATTCAGTAAGAGAAAACAGAAAAGGCAGTCAGGCTCTGGATGGCAGTGATGGCTATAGAAGTATCCATGAAGAAAAGATAACTAACCATCGCTGTAAAATTAGATGATTTTTTTCCTTTCCAGCCCTGACAGTTCCAGCAAACTTTCCACTGAAGTTAAAGGGATATGGACAGGCTCCTTCAGATTCTGCTCGTTTGTCTCTACAATGGAAGGTTTTAAACCAGAATATGTAACATATTCTCAGGTAATGCTGAGAAATAATCTTTGTGAAAGCCTCAACAGGATGACTTTTTTCACTGTTACGTTTAGCAAATATTATGAAATAAAAACTCTGCTTGTGGCCACAAACTTACAGATTTGGGCACAGCTATCTTGGTATACCTTACTAAATATTTTCGTATCTTCTGTCTTTCATGGCAAGAATGTCTTTGCTTTTCTGCAACTCATGGTAACAAAGGCATTGGGGGGGGATTAGGATTATCCCCTGTTTATTATTAACTTATAATTTCATATCCTTATTTGATTAAAGTATTCCATTCCTCTCTGATGAGTCAGGCAGTTGAAACTGTAAATAATTTACAAATAATTTACAAATAATTTAGATTGATTTGTCTAATTCATTAGCGTGAGTAAAGCCTATGTGACTGTTAAAGTAACATTTTTAGTTGAAAGGGTAGAAGATGGTTTACACTCTGGTTCTTATAGAAATAATGCTTAATGGACTGTGCTGGATGTGTTACACTGAATCTTTATTTCGATCTTATGTGAAGACTGGAGAAAAAAGCCATGCATGCCTATGGAGGGATTCATGTGGGGATTACTACTAGTGGCAATTAGCCAGTAATAGAACATGTTGTGTGCAATGACGATAGAGGGAGATGCAAGAGGAAGGGGAAATAGGGTGGTGCTTTAATTTTTATTTTGGTGTGGAAACCTGTATGTATGAATCTTGTGTGGCTGTTGTAGAGTAAAATATACAGTGAAACAATCCAGCAGTATTGGAAGAGACAGCTTATTTTCCCTTGAGGCCTAGAAGTAGTGTTTGCCATAAAATGTAATGTTGGTAATGATAAAAAAAGAAAACAAAAATCTCAGGGCATCCATTCCCCAAAAATCTGGGAAAACAGACTTTGAAATTATTTTCAGTGTATAAAGGAGACTGGAAAAAATCTGGATTTCATTGGAGCATGTGTGAATGCAATGCTGACAGCTATCTCTTGTACTGGAGAGTTTCCAGTTCAGATATTTCCACTTGTCTAATTCAGTAGTATGCTCTGGAAAGAGCAAAGATTAGTCTGATCCTATGCTAGAGAGGAAAAATTCCCTCCGTCTTTGCCAGGCAGCTCAGCTTTTAAAGTGCTGCTGTCTTGTATTGCCTAAATGAAACTTACCTTAATGATTAGGCAGACGCTTTTGAATGGCATCAATGTAAAGACTTGTGTAGATTGTGTAAACACAATTGAAAGTGTGAATTGCACCGACTTGTCTAGGTGAGGGTTACTCAGCCATGACTTTTAAACTCTCTAATTACACTTGAAAATAAAGCAGTAATTATTTAAAATATTTTTTTATCATGTCTAAAAAAAACAAACCCCAAACTTTATATTTTGTTTCATTATTTTTCCTAAGCTACATGTCAGGTTCTGTCTATAGCTGATGCTCTGCAATGCACTTAGTTTTGTGTACAGTGTATTTATTTCAGTCACCATTCTGTATGCTCATTGACTCATTATTTATATTAGAATAATGTTGTCCTCCAGGGGAAAATATTTTACTAATGATTTGTGCCAGAGTATGTCATTGATACTTTTTTTTTTTAAACAAGAAGCAAAAAAAGGGCAATGACATCCATTTCTGCTCTTATTACTTAAAGTAGCACACATTTATGGTAAACACTACAGGTTCTGCAAGTTTATTCAAAACATATAGAAAATGTGTGAAATTACATGTACATACACACGTGGTTAACTCCTCAACAGTGACTTACAATTTTGTTAAATTTTTGACGACCGTTTTGTATGTGTGAGGCTTTCCTTGCAAGGAAGAAGAGTTGCTAAGTAATAGGAAGTTTGTTTCTGTGTTTGTTTTAATTTGATTTTGAGATTTCTGTATATTGAGCAGCCTCAGAAAGGAAGACATCAGGCTTTAGAGAATGTTTCAAGCCTATGCAATCAATAAGTTTGTTTCTTCACTCTCTATAAGAGGTTCCTTTTTGTGTACTGTGACCCTTTATTTGCCTCATGGCAATATACTGAAGAATATTTATGTTAAGTGTAGTTTCTTCATAACATATTTCTTACCTGTTTGTATGTCCAACAGAAATGTATGTGCATATATAAATATGTATTGTTACCATAAACCCACAGAAAACTTGAGCAAGAAAACTCCAAGGCAGAAATCTGTGGAAAAATAACTGTAAAAGGTGGTTTTGTTCTTTGTTATTGCTTATTCAAGTAGTATATCTTATAGGTCATATTCATTTCCTAGTAAGTTCAGCAGTGAAGTGCACAAGAGTTCATACCACATTGTCTTTCAGGCAAAAATTCATAGACTCATGGAATGGTTTGGGTTGGAAGGGACCTTAAAGATCATCTAGTTCCACCCCCCCTGCCATGGGCAGGGACACCTTCCACTTGACCAGGTTGCTCAAAGCCCCATCCAACCTGCCCTTGAACACTTCCAGGGAGGGGGCACCCACAACTTCTTTGGGCAACCTGGGCCAGTGCCTCACCACCCTCATTCATGATTTGCCTTTTTTTCCTCAATATGGTGAACCCAGAGAAAAAGGAATAAATTGATATTTGAAGGCAGATCAGTTAAAATAAATAAATAAGCCACAAATATAGCTGAAGTACTGCTCCAAAGCTGCTTTATTTGTTTCTAAAACTAATGAAAAGTTCATAGAATCATGGAATGGTTAGGGTTGGAAGGGACCTTCAAAGATCATCTAGTCCAACCCCCTGCCATAGGCAGGGACATCTTTCACTAGATCAGGTTGCTCAAAGCCCTGTCCAGCCTGACTTTCAACACTTCCAGTGATGGGGCATTCACAACTTCTCTGGGCAGCCTGTTGCAGTGTCTCACCACCCTCATAGTAAAAAATTTGTACTGTTAAAAAAGTGCTCAAAAAAGTTGTGCCATTGTGAAATGGCAGCATATAATGAATAATTATTTTTTGCAAATTATTTAGTGAGGTATTTCTTAATTTCTGAAAATACTTCGTATTATCAGAGCAGAAATGATGTATTATTATAAATATATTGTTTAAAATATATGCATGCTCTAGAAATAAAAATGCATAATAAACACACTTGGTCCTTGACTTATTGATGAGCCCTTAGCCCATGAAAAACAATTACAATGGTTTAAGTAATTCTGAAATATTAAGTGCTTCTGGTAGTTAATTGCCAGGGTTAAAATATAATCTCTTTTGTGAGGATGGTATGTTGATTCCTCCCCCCTCCCCCCAAGAGCACTGAAATCTTCCTCCTGTTCTTCCAAAACCCTGCAGAAAACAGGGACAAAGCAGTTCTCCCTATTTTGGATGAGCTAAATAAGAAAGTGAAACCAGAGGAAGAGAGTTTTATTTGTCTGACCACTTGGGTCCCTCTGGAAGGGAGGGAGGAAGGAAACTTATGAATTCCTATGTTGTTCTGACATATTTCCTAACCAGAAAAGATGTCATGTCCTAAGGGCTTAAAACACAAAAACAAATAATCAGAATCAAATGATAGAACAAAGGATACAAAATATGCAGAGTATATGACATGCATGTATTTTAAAAGACAAATATGTGAAACCCAAGTTACTCATATTTATAGGATAATAAGGACCAGGACTTTTTGCATTTTGTCAATAGCTTTTATTTCCTAGGAGATATTTTTCGAGATTACTAAACTGAAAGAACAACAGAAAAAAAATTAAGTGTTCAAATAATTTCTAGCATCTCAAATAATGAGCTCACATTTTAACTTTGTCGTAGTGATTCTTGTAGTGCACGCGGTATAGCATTATATGGGAGATATTAAAAAAATTACTATCCAGTGTTCAGAAAGCTGCGGTCCAATTGCAGCAGGGAAAGTTGCTATCTTATGTGAAGCTTTGGCTTTTTCACTACTTACTCTATGCCCCTCTCAAAGTTACTTTCAGGTGGATTTCATATCACTTGAATCTGCATAGTCTTAAAAAATAAAATGAAATGAAAACTCCTGCTGCCCAGGGAATGCAAAGTAGTTAGCATGTCTTCACTGCTCTGCAATAGAGAGAAATAACAGAGAAAGGCATTAGCACAAAAAATTCACCCAGAGGGACTGGCTTATTGCCAGCAAGAAGTCAAATGAGTATTAAATTGATCATTTATTTATGGAAATTTCCAATCAACTTTTTTCATAAGTTATGAAATGTATCAGAAACAATTTCTTTTTCCAGACAGAATCCATACACAATAACAACTGTTATGGGTTTTATGTATCTCCTTCTGCCAAAAGATTACTTGTCCAGTATAGCATGGCAGAACCGGCTAGAATAATTTACCGTATCATATTATGCAGTAACTAAACTCATTCAAAATGGAAAAGCTGAGGTGCTCTTGCCAGCTGTTTGTACTCGCCTTGCCTAATAAAGGCTTTTACTTTTAATTTCATCTAGCATCTTATTATCAAAACAACGTTGTCATCCCAGCCTTTGCAGTTACCACCTATTTGTGCCAAAGGTGGAGGATGAACTTCAAAGTTGAGAATTCTTTCTAGAGAACAGGAAGTCAATACTTTCCTACTTTTTTGTAAAAAGTTGTTCTACTTCAAGAATTTGCATTTTACTCAGTGTTAATAGTGTGATACAGAATATATTCAGTCCTTGATTCTATGATTCTATGATTCTATATTAAGTCTTCGAAACTCTCGTCCAAGCCAAAGTTACTTAAAACAAAATTAATTAAAACCAGTCTATTGCTGACCTGAAGTGTTATTAGGCAGTTAGTTCTTGACTCCAGAAGGAAAAAAAAAAAAGCAAAGGAGGAAGAGGAAAAAAAACCCCAAAACATGTGAACACTTGCTTTAGGTACATGAACAGTCAACACATGATTAATATTTTATTGAACTGGGCCCTTGTTTCAAGGACACTGATGAACTGTCTTTGTGATCAGATATTGCACGGTTGCTATATAGCACTGCGTCACATTTGGTAGTAGTTGAGGTGTCCCAGGTGTTGTTACAGTTTAATTCCATGTTGAGTGCATTGTTCTGGTTGTCTTTTAAGCCAGTGGGGTAATGACTTTGTAAAATAAAAGTCTGTCTCTAAGAGTCTGCAGTCTTCAAGTTGGGTTGAATTTAGTTTGACATCTGAGTTTCTGACTTTTCTCTGAACTCCACTGATTTTGGCGTTGCCTCCGGATATGTTATCGTTAGTACAGTGCACCCATATGAGCTTCAAAATGCACCATTTGAAAACATGCACAGTTCTTTAATTTCACACCAATTATGGCTCTGCTTATTGTACCATTTTGTAAGCTAATGTGTTTTGGTGACTCTGTTTACAACATATCACTCCTTCAAAGACATGGAATAACTTCAGTTTGGGGACACATGATTGTCATCTGTTACATCTCCTTGTTTCTAAAGCGTTGCTTTTTCAGTTAAAGGATATTCAGGCATGTGTTGTGTAGACATGAACATAATTATTTCATCATTGAAGAACATATGCTTGCTAGAACATATAGTAATGCCTCGTGTTACTCATTGTTAGACACATGCCAGAGATTTTTCTTTTTTTTTTTGCCCCAGCTTATGTCAGATATTTTAAAATACATATTTGTTTTAATATCTCCACATGCTCAACACTTCATTTCCTGAAGTTAACACTAAATTAATTGAGTAACCAGTAGTTGCTGGTTGCTGTGCTTTTCTTTTGGATGAACAGTGAAATTGTGGCATCCCGACATATTCAATAGAAAATACTGACTATATCCTCAATGAATGAATAGGCTGCAGAGACGTGAAATGACATGTGATAGTTGCCCAGGAATTTATGACAGAATATAAAGTAGATTTCCTTATATTGTTTGTAGGTTTTTTTAGATGTATGATTTTTTTTGTAGCTAGTGACACACTTTGTGTTATGTGAAATAACTTAAAAGAATGTCCTTTGAAATAAAAAAGTTGAGCTGACAAAAAACAAAGGGAGGAAATCTTTCTTTAAACATGGAGACTTTTCCGGCCTACTCTTAATGTGAATTTATTTTCTATAATAATCAGATTGATTAGTATCTATGTTATGTAAGGGGTCAGACTACATATTCACAATGACACCTTCCCAGCTTCAAAAGCTAGGACTACAGTAGCCATTTTCCTGTTCATTCCTATAATTCTGGTTTCCGTTTGGTGATACGGTAATAAGATTATATTAATTTTTAGATGTTCTTCAATTAAAGGGGAAATTTTCCTTTTGACCACTATGAAAATTCATTATGGGGTAGGAAGGGGAATGTATGTTGAGAAGTGAGTACTGGCACTTAATGAAGAAGTACTTGAAAGACTGTAGAAATTTTGATGTTCATTCCTATAATTCTGGTTTCCGTTTGGTGATACGGTAATAAGATTATATTAATTTTTAGATGTTCTTCAATTAAAGGGGAAATTTTCCTTTTGACCACTATGAAAATTCATTATGGGGTAGGAAGGGGAATGTATGTTGAGAAGTGAGTACTGGCACTTAATGAAGAAGTACTTGAAAGACTGTAGAAATTTTGAGGTACTAGTTCTGTCATGTGTCTGTGTACTTAGTATATGAAAGTCTTTAAACTACAGACATATGAATGCATGGAAACCCGCAAAAATCCTAAGACTAAGAACTAGAGAACTGTTTTCCATGGTTCTGTCAGAGAGACCAAACCAAACCTAACCTGACCTGTGTAGACTAAGCGATCAAAGGGAATTCACGAGACACTGTTTCTCCCAAAGTCTTATTTTAAATAAGTTTTATTAAACATATAACACAAACCCTATTGCTGATCTGAATTATAATAAAGAAGAGTCCTGTTAATGCTATTTATATTCAAATGTTTGCAAATAATGTTTTCTGTTAGTTGACATGCCGATGTGCTTACTGGCACTGCAAGGCAGTACGGTTGCTTTCTCCACTGATATCAGTCATGTTGAGGCACTTCCACAAAGAAAATATACAAGCAAAGAAACTAATAGCTTTACCAGTGCCTGAAATTACATGTGCTGTGCCAAGCAAACGTTGTAAATTATGAACTAATTTTATCTTCAGAAAAAGGGGACTTTTCTTCAAAAAGGGAAACGTTTATAATAGTTGAGAACACCATGAATTCATCAATGCCAAAGTTATATGCAAGTGTACTGAAAAAAATACTTGCTATTACATCCAGATGAACAGGCATTCTGATTGGAATGAGGAATTAATATTTGTTAGTGCCACTTTCCAGGGAATGTTATTAAATGCCACCTTGTTCAAAACCAGAGATGCGTTAAGAAATGCAAAACCAAGCTATAAAGTATTCTGTTCTGACTTGTGTAACACTGTCTTAAGGTAATCAGATTCTCCTAATACTTCATAAAATATAATCACCAATCTCAATGTGGAAGAAAATTAATTTTTTATATATATGTGTGTGTGTATATTAGTTGGATATTCAAGAAGTTATGTTAGGCAGGTATGAACTGGAGGGGGGGTGGGAGGAAGAAGCTGGGGGGGGAAGTGTGTTCAGCAGTTTTAGTATTTTGAGATCTGAAACCAAGGAATTCCGATTAAATTATCCTTAAGGTTAATAAGATCTAGTAAGAGATTATGTATTTCACTATTTTGGAGAACTTAGCAGCAGACATACAATGAGTTGAATTCCCTAAGATGGTTAAAATGTTTATGGAAATTACGATTTTTCTTAAGAAATGTTCCTTAAAATATAATAAAGGAGAATTGTATGTGTTACAACCATGTTTTTAATATCTGTTATTCCCAAATTCCTGAAACTTTCTCTGAGTCCTAGTGAAACTGCTGTTTCTTGGGATATGTGTGATGGTCTAATTATCAAGCAGTATAAAGTTTTTCTGTAAACTCTCCCAACTATAGAAAGGACAAAGTAGTATTGAAGTTGAGGGGAAGAAAATAAAATAATCGCATCTTTGTTCAGTTGCAATAGCAATTTATTAACTTTACCAAAAGCATAAACCTTTGCTGGCATGCTCAAGAGGCATCAAGTTCTGAAAATCTGTTGTTCTTATTTTAAAGCTAATGGACAGTGCTTTGTAGTAATTCAACTATCCATTCCAATCACAATGCATTTATTTTTTTTTTATACTGAAGAATACAGTGGAATTGAAAGTGTAAAATACTAGATCTAGTAAAACTAAAAGAAAAACTAGCTGATTTTATAAGAGCCAAAATAGAGCTAAAAACAGATTTTTACTGCTTTAGGAAGCATCCTTCCATTTGGGAGACCTATTAGAGTTTGGGAAACCCACACGTGATCTGTTTATGGCAATGTATAACTTGCATTATTTGCAAATGAGTGGTCGTTTGCTGAGAGAACCCAGCCAAGCACAAGGAAATTGAAAGCTGGAAATAATGAGGATTATGATGAAACAGTCTGAGAAGGTGAGCTCACTGTGTAATCCAGGAGAAAACTCATAGACTTTAAAGCTATGTTCACCACAGGAATACTTTAATTGGCTTTGCTTGACAGATATAAAAATGTATTAGAGGTTTCTTTATTTATTTTACAATTATTTCAGAACTAGTTTCATATGCTTTTTTTTTTTTCCCCCCTTTGTTTTTTTCCCTCTTTGCATTTGAGTTTTACAGAATAAAAATAACAGGAACAGCGTGGAAAGTGTAACTGGAGCTCAGTCTGAAATAAGAAAAGCTGTATTTTGAAAGCATTATGTCAAACACAGACAGGGTTAGATCAGTTTCTGTGCTTCTGTGCCAGGTCACTTTCATTTGCCAAGCAACTTTGAGTTTGTTTGGTCTTTTTTTTTTTTTTAAAATCAAATAGCTAGTCTAATTTGGGACATGAGGAGATGGAAATAAAACCCTAACTAGCTGCGCATATATTACTATCCTGAAGCTGTTATCAGACCTTCAATGGGACACGTGTTTTCATAGCTACACAAATTATACTATAATGATGCCACATTATAACTGTGTAGTCTATATTCTTTGAATTACTCTTTGTACTTCAAATATTCTGTGAATTTTAGGCATGTAGGCATCAGGTAAATCTGTATGTACAGTGTGAATATCATAAATACATCAAAAAGAGAATCAGGTTTACAGTTCAAGTAATCTCAAATCTTGCAGCAGAGTTAATTCAGTCATTGAAGATAGATTTGAACGTAGTTTTTAAGTTAATTGTTTGGTTTTGATAAGCTGGTATGTAAAAAGCGCAATGGATACATGGCTTTGGTATTATTGATGGCAGGGTTATTATAGTAGTACAGTATGATACACTGTTGGTATTGTAACTCTACCAATCGTCATAGATGATACAATTTTTAAGATAATTTAAGCAGTGGCACATTCCAAATATGAATCAAGAATGGGTAAGTGATGCTTATCCTGATAGTCCTAAATATCTGGCTATTAAGCAATGTATTCACAAGAGCTTTATGGCCAGTGAAAAGAATCACTTTATTTAGAAGACTAGCTGTCAATAGAGATAGAATCTGCTTCTTGTAGTCTTTTCTGGTAACAAAGGTGTTTCTTTGAAACAGCTAACCTCATAATTAGATTTAAATAAATAAATAAAGCTGTTTGAAAGCTTGAATCTTCCTCCTGGCATCTTGAACACCATTGTCTTTATTTTTGAGGAAGAACTGCTGCTTTGTTTTTAATACAGAAGGGTATATCTTGCATTCTGCTATATGACCAGACACTGTATGAAAAGGTGAGTAAACTGTGAGATAACATTCTCTTCACACTTAAAAACTATGCTAAAGGCTGATGCTCTGCTTTAATCCTCTTTTAGGGGAAAAAATAAAGAGAAATAAGGGCCAATGAAGTCTTGAAAAAGCATGTCTTCAGGTAGACTTGCAGCTAAAGAATTGCCTGAAGAATTGAAAGAGAAGAATTTTTAAAGGACAAATTTCAAGGCACCTGTAATACTAACCATAATAAATGCTTATTTAGAATGTTCATAAGCTATTACCAAGATGGTTGCTAAGTTTTTTGTAATTATTAGAAAGTTAATATTCTGGAATTATGTTAGTACCTCCTTGGAAGACAAAGTAAACAACATCGATGTTTTGTTCTGAAGACATTCACAGTATAATAGATTAAATGAACAATAGAAAGAAGAGTACTGAAATACTGCAAGGGATACTCATCCAAGGTAGTCTTGATTTATTTTTATTTATATATTCTATAAATGTCAGGCTTAGTTTAAAAAAAGGTTGAAAATAGGTCTGCATAGTGAACTTGAAAATCAGGAAGCTGGAATGTAAATTTATATCAATCTAACTGCTCTGTGTTTGCACGACTGCAGCCCTGATGCTATTTCATTGTTCTGAACTTGAAACAATACCTTACTATTCCTACTAAGGTTGCAGTGCCATAAGGACCTGTGTGGGAAGGTCAGAGGAAATTTTGGGCCAAGCGCTATGCACTGTGGTGCCAGGGGTCAGTCCCAAGCAGCAGAAATTTGGACAATTTTCCATTTTTTGACCTAAGAGCTATACATCATGCATTGATGCCCAAGTCTTTGGCAGTGTGGATGTTGCACAGTGTGCCATCTAGCAAATGGATTACATTGCTTTGAATTTAGTGTACTCTATGAGGGTATACGAAGAGGTTAATTTGAGGAAGTCAGTGTTCTATAAATTAATAGCCTACCTCATTACACAATAATTTTCCTGCATAAATGACCCCTGAATTGTAGTGGGCTCAATGTATTTAATATTTTTAATACCATAGGATTAATAATAGCATTTAACTCGCATTATAACCACAGGCCCTATTTATCTCAAATATTTTTGCCATATATCACACATAGTTAAAAAAATCTATTATACCCCTTTCTTAGCAATATATTAATCTTCAGATTTTCCTATGTATGTATATACATTGCACCTGAATAAATAGACACCTTGGGGGTTTTTCCCATTTTGTCTGACTGCTTTTCCTCAGCGTGAGTGTTAATGGTGATGTCTGGATTTCTATGTAATTCCTAATACCACTGTGTATACTTAAGATTTATCTCTTAGTTTCAAGCCACTGGAGTCCCAGTTCTTTTTGTCTGTAAAAATCCGTATGAGGTAACAGCAGTGCTTCAAGCAGTATCTTGTTCAAGGCCCTAAAAGCTGTAATTGCCAATACATCTTTCCACTGTTTCAGCAAGAAAAATGTCACAATTTTGCTTTTCACTGATGCTAGATGGTTACCGAAGTTCAGTCAGTCTTCTGTTGTATAAAAATTAAATAGACATGTTGGTAACAAGTCATGAACACAATGTTTTCATCACCTTGAATGGGGTCAATGAGATTATCAATGAGATTTTGATTTGACAAAGGACTCCAGTATAATATAACATCCTTGTTGAAGAAAACATTTAAATACATATTTGTTTGATTTGCATGAGGACATCAGCATTGCTGAAGCACACTGAGCTAACGTGCTTTCCTGAAAGAGGTGAATTTATTAATATTTGCAGAAGAGCAAAATACTGGAAAAAGAAAATGAGGAAAAATGAATTATTTTATATCATTTATTTATCTTTATAAATTAATGAATTTGGGCTCTTTAAGTTATCCATTCCATATATTTACAAGCATGACTATATGAACCAAATGATTCTTAAACTGCAGTAGAAAAAAAAAAAACTAGTAAGAACGTTATTGTCTTAAAAGAAATAACTTGACAGGTATCCATCTACACTATTCCGGACAAGTAAAATCTTGCATACTCCCCCCCTAAATTATGATAATGTAGGTTGCCACACCACTTGAGTTTGGAAGGTTTTGATACTATAAACGACAACAACAAAAAGCTGATTTTACTGTAATAGAACTAAATTTTTTATATCTTTGAATAAATAGTTGATGGAAAAGTTCATGCTTTTATCTAGAGACTGTATCTCTCAATTTCCTTCTCCCTCCATGTAGTAACTGTGTGTGTATTAAAAAAAGAGAGAGAAAGAGAATAAGCTGAAGGATATACTTCTGATCCTCATGTTTTGTCGTAGCTCATATTACTATTCTGTTTCTACTACTGAAAGAACTACTGCTATCCATTTACAAGGCACCATTTTAGATGCAGGACATCACGTGATAATTTCAGATATTCACAGTAACATTCACATTTGTTCAGCCTAGTATCTTGTAGTAACATGTACATAGCCAAGTAGTGAATTCAATCCACTTGTGTCAGCCTCTGTAGAAATGCATGCCAAGGTGATAATACCTTTTCCAAAGACCTGGTGATTTCAGTACCCAGGAAAAATATTTAACGTATTTCCTGTACCTGTTGCCCAAAGATCACCTGAGCATTCCTGGCTTCCTTGCTATTGCACACGGTGATTTCTCTCACGTTTTTCTTCTCATATACTGTATCTGCTTGTGCTGGTTTTGGCTGGGGTAGACTTAATTTTCTTCTCAGTAGCTAGTATGGGGCTATGTTAAAAAAAAAAAACTAGTAAGAACGTTCATTGTCTTAAGAAATAACTTGACAGGTATCCATCTACACTATTCCGGACAAGTAAAATCTTGCATACTCCCCCCCTAAATTATGATAATGTAGGTTGCCACACCACTTGAGTTTGGAAGGTTTTGATACTATAAACGACAACAACAAAAAGCTGATTTTACTGTAATAGAACTAAATTTTTTATATCTTTGAATAAATAGTTGATGGAAAAGTTCATGCTTTTATCTAGAGACTGTATCTCTCAATTTCCTTCTCCCTCCATGTAGTAACTGTGTGTGTATTAAAAAAAGAGAGAGAAAGAGAATAAGCTGAAGGATATACTTCTGATCCTCATGTTTTGTCGTAGCTCATATTACTATTCTGTTTCTACTACTGAAAGAACTACTGCTATCCATTTACAAGGCACCATTTTAGATGCAGGACATCACGTGATAATTTCAGATATTCACAGTAACATTCACATTTGTTCAGCCTAGTATCTTGTAGTAACATGTACATAGCCAAGTAGTGAATTCAATCCACTTGTGTCAGCCTCTGTAGAAATGCATGCCAAGGTGATAATACCTTTTCCAAAGACCTGGTGATTTCAGTACCCAGGAAAAATATTTAACGTATTTCCTGTACCTGTTGCCCAAAGATCACCTGAGCATTCCTGGCTTCCTTGCTATTGCACACGGTGATTTCTCTCACGTTTTTCTTCTCATATACTGTATCTGCTTGTGCTGGTTTTGGCTGGGGTAGACTTAATTTTCTTCTCAGTAGCTAGTATGGGGCTATGTTTTGGATTTGTGCTGAAAACAGTGTTGATAATGCAGAGATATTTTAGTTACTGCTGAGCAGTGCTTACAGAGTCAAGGCATCTCATCACACTCTACAGCTACCTGAAAGGAGGTTGTAGCGAGGTGGGTGTTGGTCTCTTCTCCCAAGTAACAAGCGATAGGATGAGAGGAAATGGCCTCCAGTTGTGCCAGGGGAGGTTTAGATTGGACACGAGGAAAAATTTCTTTACTGAAAGAGTGGTTAAACATTGGAACAGGCTGCCCAGGGAAGTGGTGGAGTCCCCATCCCTGGAGGTATTTAAAAGACG